>NW_027505509.1:0-176857 GCF_021521415.1 Bidens hawaiensis | reverse complement strand
TTATAACGATTTCTGACAGATTCGTACTCGTTTATTGTTTGGTCTATAACTCGATGAAAATATATTGTTTTTGATCAATTATTGTTTCTATGATGTTCTACTTTGAGTCTAGTTTCCATAAAGGTATAATATGTAATTTTTGGATGAGATTTGAATACTTTTTATGATTTTATAAGATCGAGTGTCAAAGCTGATGCGGGATAACGGATTCTGGTATGTCTTCCCGACATCATAACCCTTTTTCGACAAGTCCAAATTGGTTGGTTCCACTTCTGGAAGTTAGTATTTTGAGTTAGGAACCAAACCCAATTGGGATCATTTAATTTGGCTAGGTAATGATTTTTGTAAAAATAAAACCATTTTGTTGCGCACTGAAATAGCTGCACATACCCTTTTGTGTTAGAGGAATTTTTATGATTTTTATGTCCACTAGAAAAATATAATAAAAATAGTTTTATAAACCTAAGACATTTATTAAAATCTGGTAAAAAAATTAATAAATTATTTCAAAGGTTATCCTATGTAATTAAATGCATCTTCGCATGCTAAAATCTGCACATTTTACTTGTTATTGATCGATAAGTTCGTTTTATGCTTAACCTATGGATGTTCACTTGTGTTCTTGTCGGGGCTATTTGAAGTGAGTTTTAACACCAACATCTTCCTAGGTATGTCTAGTACTACATACTTTAAAATTATATCCATTGGTGTTCGTTTGAGTGGTCAACTAGTTGTAGTTTGAAAAATTGTTTTCGGTTGGCTAGAATAGTGTTTTGTTGCGTTTAACACGAGGGATGAAGTAAGTGATGACCAATTCAGTCGGATAGTTTCGGGTTAATGTACGGGCTGTTGGAAAATGATTTTTATGGGTATTGGGGCTGAATTGGTTGTCGGTTACTCAAACGGGTCGGCACAACGCGCATTCGCGTTTATTGAATAGTTAGTGCGTTGTACTTGCGAATTACCTACCCATTCGACTCGCGTAGCGTCGTATGGACTCATTGGCAGTGAATTTATCATAATGGGTCCACGCGGGGCTGAGTTGGATGTTAATCTCCTAAACAACTCTTAAACGCGTGTGTTAATATCACCTAGTGCTTCCGGGGGTAATTTGGGAATTCTTTATTTCCGGGAGTATCTAAGGGTCGTGTTGGTGAATGTAAGGCCCTGGGGGCTGTTATGATTGAGTTTGATGAGGTCGAGGCTTTAGGCAACTCGAACCAAGCTAGAACTTCTCGTAGGATAAACGATTCCTTTCGGTGACGTTAGTAACGTTTGTATGTAAACCGACAGGCTTTTGCGTTGTGGGGATACTTAGGGGTTCTCTAGCTCGTGGTGAACTCGTGCCTTGTGTCAGGTGGAGTTCATGTTGCCCTTTTTACTCTTTTCAAGTTTTGGGCTAGCATACACACCCAACTGATTTTACATGATGAATCGTTTAAACGATTTCCCATAGGCTTGTTTGTAATATGGTATCTTTGGAAGATTAATTATTTACGTATTCACATGTGATGCCTTATGGCCCATAGGCTTACCTGTAGTATGGTATATCTTGGAGTAATATATATATGTATGTTTATACAGATGTTACTTTATTGCCGGGCTAGCATACACACCTAAGCGATTTTGCTTGATGAACCGTTTAAATTATTTTGTATGGGCTTACTTGTATAGGGTAGGCCTTGGGATGATGTTATTGTATGTTTGTACATATATTATTGTATGGCCAATAATTGGCGATGTTATTTAGTCGTTATCAATTAAGGATGTTTACGTATGCCTACTTTGTGTTTGCATACGTTGGATGAGATGTTACGTGTTTGGATTGTACGTGTGCTCAACCCTGATGTTAATTAGTCGTTTTCGACTAAGGATGTTTGCGTATACCTACTTTGTGTTGCATACGTTGGATGAGATGTTATGTGTTTGGGTTGTACGTGTGCTCGACCCTGATGTTATTACTTGGATGATATTTATAGGGATATAATCATATAGATGTATATGTATATAAGTATGACTACTTATTGTTGATGATGGCCTAACTGTTCATATCCTGTTTTATCTTAAAACTCTTGGAATGATTATTATAATGTTAAATTATTAAAACTTGAACTCACTCAGCTCAAGCTGACTTTGTGTGTATGTTAGTGTGAGTTTCAGGTTAGGAGGAGGATGCTTACCGCTTGGACGTGCTCGAGGCTACTTGGACGGTTGAAGGCATATCTAGTCGGAGCGTTTCAATAATGAAAGATGTTCTTTTAATAATTACTAGATATATTTAAACTTGGTTTTGGGCCTAATTCCCGGGTTGGGGAATTTATTTTAGAACTTACGATTTTCTGCTGATTACATACTCTGAACCGGTTTTCAAATAAAATGTATTGTTTTGGGTTAAACTTTTGTTAAGTTTTGGGATTCTTGATACTTATTATTCCGCTGTTAATTACTCTAACTTGTTTTAAACAAAACGAATTTTCTTGGTTTTAAATTTTTATGAATTTTTGGATATGATTGCCAACTGTAGGATTCCCGGGATTCGGGGTCTTACACTGAAGCCCGACCCGTTTTAGATTTCTTGTTTAATAAGATGAAAACCCTAGACTTGTCTCTATATATATGACGTTATGTACTTGTAATCCCTTGTCACTCAATAAAGAAATACCTAATTGCCACCCGTGGACGTATGTCAGTTTAGACCGAACCATGTTAAATCCTCGTGTTAGTTTATTGCTTTCGCGTGTGTGTTCAGTTATTGTGTGTGCGTTTAATCCTAACAAGTGGTATCAGAGCTTAGGTTCGGATCACACGGAGAACACGTTGAGCCACCTCTTACGCCGTCGCGTCATCGCTAGCAGTCGCTAGGGTTCCGTCATTGCCGTCCGATTCTCGCCACTGTAGTATCGCCGCTAGGACCGGCCGCCGTAACCGTTGGCGTCTTTGTTCAGGTTCTGTTATATGTTTGAAAGCAATTTTATGATTTTATCATAGCATCACCCAAAGACTTTGTGACCAGGAACAAGAAAAGTGGTTTCCTTTTTTGCTGGAGATCAAGATATTTTCTTTTGGACCAGATCTTCGTTTTGGGTAAATTGGGTCTAGGAAATAAAGTTTTTGTTTTGGGCCATGGTCAAGTTTTAAACCGTGAAAAAGTGCAGTAAACAAAGTAGAAATTAACAATTTATTATCTTTTGGGCAGTTGATATCAAGGCAGTAGCCTAGGTTTCTTAGTGGGCCCAAAATATATTATTTTATTAGTTTCTATTAAGGGAACGAGCCAAGAACAACTTAATCAAGATCCTATTTTGTTGAAGAACAGTTGTCAGATCAGAATAAATAGTTTAAAGAAACGGGCAACCAGTGTCAACCGCGTTTGTCAGGTTTTATCGTTTCAGTTTAAAGTTTTAGTTTCTGATTTACAGTTCGTTATTCCGCTGCATTGAATAGGTTGATTGTTTAACAGAGTTCAGTAGAACAGCCGTTAAGTTCAGGCCCGTACCGTTGTTGCGTCTGTCTCAGTTTGTTATCCAGTTTTTCATTTTAGTCATTGTCATGGCAGAAGACTGAAAGGGTTCGATACAGAAGTTTGATGGACAGAAGTTTGGTTGGTGGAAGATGCAGATTGAAGCGCTACTGTGTCAGAAAGACTTGGATGTAGTGCTTGAGGATGAAAAGCCAGAAAATATGTCAGAAGCAGATTGGAAGAAGTTAGACAAGAAAGCTAGGGCTTGTATTACTTTGTCGTTGACGAAAGATGTGGCGTTTAACAACATGAAAGAAACCACAGCCCGTGGTATGATGGAGGCACTATCCAACATGTATGAGAAGCCTTCGACAGCGAATAAGGTCTATCTAATCCGAGAGCTAGTGACAACTAGAATGAAAGAGGATGGGTCAGTTACAAAGCATATTAATAATCTTAATTCGATCATGTCCCGCTTAGTATCAGTTGACATTAAGTTTGATGATGAAGTTCCAGGCCCATTGTTATTATCCTCTTTACCTGACAGTTGGTCGCAAACAGTGACTGCGGTTTGTAATTCGTCTACAAAAATTACTTTTGATGGGATTCGGGACCTGATTCTGGGAGAAGATTCAAGACGCAGAAGTTCGGGTGAATCATCAGGCAATATGTTAGTCACAGAAGGCAGGGGTAGGGGAAAACTACGAGGCAGTGGGAGCAGGGAGAGGAGTCAGTCTAAGACTCGTAAAGATACTGAATGCTGGGGTTGTAAAGAGAAAGGACACTTCAGGAATCAGTGTCCGAATGGTAATAAAGAGGTGAACGTTATAGAAGACGACACAGATGACGGGATCAGTAGTGATTAGGCTTTGGTTTGCAGTGTTGAGAGTAACGTTGATGCTTGGGTGATGGATTCTGATGCATCGTTTCATGCCACTTATTGTAGTGAAACGATGAAGAATCTTAAGTTTGGGGATTTTGGAAAGGTTCGACTAGCTAACAATGATATTCTAGAGGTTACGGGTATGGGAGATGTTGATTTGATAACTTCAGCCGGTACTTCTTGGACTTTGAAAGACGTGAGGGTTATTCCAGGTTTAAAGAAACGTTTGATTTCAGTTGGGCGACCAGGGGCACGATGTTAAGTTCGGGAATGAGCAGTGGAAAGTAGTCAAAGGGAATCTCATGGTTTCTCGTGGCAAGAAAATGGGTTCGGTTTATATGGTCGATATGTCACCGAAAGGAGTGGATCCAGTTTTGGTGAAAGATAAAATCCGGTTCACTGAATCTCGTGGGCAGAAGAAGGTTTGTTTTGCAAGTAACAAACCCAGAGCCAAAGTGAAGATTCATGATGAACGAGCTAGGAAGGTTAAATCAGTTGGGGGACATTGTGACAGTGGGAGCACATGTCGTGTTTCAGTTACAGTTCCAGGTCGATAGTGGATTAAGAAAACCAGTATTCCAGCTGTAAAAGTCTCTCCAGTGAATTACTTGCTGAATATGGAGAGTGTTTGTTCTCAGGTTATCTCAGGATTCGGTAGTTCGTTAAAGTGGGAGCCGGTAGGGATAGAGAACGGGTCAGGGGGCAGTTTTAGCCGTGACTGACGTGTTGGAGCTCCGGGGAGCTTCAACGAGCCTTCACGTTAATTGATGAGAAGGCGGTGGCAACTAGAAGAAGTTTAATGTTCAGATTACAGAAGTACAATCTGGAATGTAGACGAGAGTATTCAAGGCCTCAGAGTGGGAGATTGTTGGGTTCGTAGGCCTTTTTTGTTTTTAGGCCCGGTTTATTATTTGAAGTCTAAATTGCAGACGGGTGTAGGGTGGCCAGACCGAAGCCCGGCCTGTTTTAGATTTCTTGTTTAATAAGATGCAAACCCTAGACTTGTCTCTATATATATGACGTTATGTACTTGTAATCCCTTGTCACTCAATAAAGAAATACCTAGTTGCCACCCGTGGACGTAGGTCAGTTTAGACCGAACCACGTTAAATCCTCGTGTTCGTTTATTGCTTTCGCGTGTGTGTTCAGTTCGTGTGTGCGTTTAATCCTAACAGGTTCAACATATCACCGTAAGATAACAACCCCTTAATGGTAAGCAGAAAATACACTTAGATGGAATTATGGATGATAGGTCAAGTGAGGTCGTACGATCATGCCCTAAATATTAATGGACTTCGTCCTATATATTCTCTAAGAAAATATTTATTGACTAGAAACTTTCGAGCCCCAATAGTGTATCCTTTGAGTCGCCATCCCCTTGGTAACACGTAAACTCTCAGTCTCGTCTAGTATGTGCACTTTGGCCTCCGTTTCTATTTTTGAGAATGCTTCTTTGGCATTTTTCATCACATAACTTTTCTCATTTTTTCTTTTATTTATTTTTTTCTAATTTATATATGTTAGTAATATACAAATTCTAATAAAAACCGAACGAAAACTATTAAAATATTATATTAAATATACAAAAGATTTATATATATTTAGCATTATATCAGGTCCATGGGCCCTTTGCCTTATAACCCTCTCCTAACCATACCCAAGCCCAAGCCAAATCATAATCCAAACACTAACATGCAATTAAGCTAACAAAATACTCTTTATTTATTATTAATAAAAGTAGGGTGTTACAGTTAGTTTTACCTACACAAAATTAGTTTTGTCTATACTACATTAGATATGCCTACACTACATTAGATATGCCAACGCTACATTAATTACGGCTACACATAATTAAAATTGTGCCTGCACAACATTAGATATGGCTACATAACATTTGAAAGTGCATCTACACTACATTAGTTTTGCCTACACTACATTAAATATGTTTACACTACAGTAATTATAATTACACAACATTTTAAAGTATGCTTACACCATATTACTAACTATATCTACATTACATTAGATCAAACGATGATGATGATGATGATGATGATGATGATGAGACATTTTTAGAATAAAATGATTTTAGATCAAATAGATTCCAATGGTTCAAATTTTATATGAAATAAAAAATAATAATAATAATAATAATAATAATAATAATAATAATAATAATAATAATAATAATAATAATAATAATATTTTGTAACTTACCATTAGATTAAGGTGATAGGTTGAACCACTCTGTTTCAACCCGGTTTTAAATTGTCTTTACTCTGCTTGAGATGGGGGGTAAGTGAATCTGTAACTCTTTAGGTGTGAGACCCTTAAGTTTATTGATATCGCTTGAACTTAATCGTTAAATATTGTCACACCTCAACCTAAGGCGGAAATGTCGGGGCGTGATCCGATGCTCACAGCTCGAAGATACAATCATATATAAAAGGTGACAATATCTAATTAATTATTTTACTAAAAGAATACACAAAATATCCAAATATAACAAACAAGTTAAACACATGAATGTAAGTTCAAATAATGATTATCTTGTTTATATCCTAAGGTCTTATCTAAGTGTCCAACTTCAATCTTCAATACAAGCAACCTGCATATGCGTAGAAAATGGAGTTTGTCAACATAAAGTTGAGTGAGAATATCACCAGTTTTTCATGTCAATATAAATTAGTATAACGTGATAAAAGCGGTAAATATAATCAAACCATAAACAAGTATGTAGACCGTTGCCAAGCGAATCGGGCATTGGTCAATAGCATGAGAACCTAATACATGGGAGTATGATGGACCCCTCTAAATATACGAATGAATAAATATTAATACAATATACTACTGAATGAATATTAACACAAGTAAGCATGTAACACATATATTTGATTAAGTCACTCACAATTACACGTATGCATTTGTTATATATATATATATATATATATATATATATATATAGTATGAAATACGGATAGGTACGCATATGTCCCCAAAACGTTTAGAAAAGTTGGTAAAATAGGGGAATAATAAACTCACCTTAGATTAATGACAAACGAATATAAACACGACTAAGCGAGTTAATGAATAAGCGAGTCGTCCACTACATGTCAAACGATATAAACAATTCAGAATATGAGATTTTAGGATATGATAAAATAAATAAAAAACGAACTCGTTTTCGCTGGAATCAATCCAAACGGACGTTTAGAATTCAAGTTATGTTTGTTTTAAGATTTAAGCGAGCTGGTACTTACGAGAATCCGAACAGCGAGTCAGAAGTCGGGTTTTGGTCAGTAGCCTTAAAATTTCGTTACGAGAATAAAAGTCTTCTGTACCGAACATTGAATCCGACTAAAAGTATGAGAAAACATTAAGTCAATCTAGTTGACTATTTTGTACTTTAACGAGTTTTAAACGATTTGACTAGTCAACACCCTTCAAACACCGAAATTGATTGAAGTTTATTGACTAGGTAATATATATATGAATTATTTATATGTTTACAACTTACCTGGAAAGTGAAAGAACCAACAAAAACCATGAGTCAAAGGTCTACACGCATGCAAAGTCAAACGTCTAAGAGTATGTCTTCAACCAAATAAGCAAAAACCGAGACGAATGATGATGAACAGAGGGTAGGATGGTTGGAGGGTCTCCATAGGGTTAGGATAAAGGTTTGTGGCAGAGAATTATGATGGGTTTATAGAAAGATTACAAAAACGAACCATATTTAGTATATTTACTCGTTTAGGAAACCAAATAAGAGTTTAATGATCAAATTGATGAAGCCAAAAGATTTCATGCTTGATCGGTAATATAAGGGTATGGACTTGTATTTTAGTTAATATCATTTTCTTGGACCTTAATTCACTCGAGTTATGCCTAAAATAAGCGATATGGATGCCAAAAACAAATTAGGAAACAAAATAACTATTTAATGAGAAAATCTAGTACAATAACTTACAAAATTTGGCTTGGAGACCAAGAAAATGAAATTGGACCAACTATAACATTTCTTGGAGTTTAAGTTTCGTTAATTTAATCGAAAATAGGAAAGAATTGACAAAATTGGTCCTTGTAGTTCCCGAAAATGCGATTTTTAGTCGTTTTAAGCGATTCTAAAGGTTTCTAAGGATTATTTGGCATGATTGAAAGTTATGGCATTATAAAATAAGTTAAAATACAAGTTTTAATTAGTTCAAAAGATTCGAATTACATTCTCGAATCGGTTTAAACAAATACGAAAAATCTGAGATGCTATAGTCTCCCCTACTTTAGGGAATTTCGTCCCGAAATTAAGAAAAACTAGAACACTATCATATTTGAAAATAGCTAAACTTTTAAGGAAAATATCATAACATAGAACTTCTAATAATCGAAGCAATGCTTCAAATGACAATCCGATAAGAGCATTTATATATAGGATGTACAAGCGGCGTATCCACCATGTCCTTATCATCTCATCATTTGTACCGTCACCCAAGCTATCTTAGGTTCTAAATCATGACACATAATTGTACGTATTATGATTCCCATATGAGGACTTGAAAAATTATATTTCGGACCATAATTACTCTTATCGTCAGATGGTCCGCATAACTCGTTTCATCATGTGGGTTATAAAATTTTTAAAACCATCATTTTGAAAGAAGCAAACGTTTTGATAACTTTTAAATTCAAAAGATACTTAATAAATGTTCAAGTTTGATTAATAAAATAATGTAAGTTCAAAAATATCTTTTGCTTATGAAAGAAAAGTTTTTGGAGATTGAAAGGAAACAAATTTCGTGAAATAAAGGTTATTTATGAATCGTGTTAATCGAGACTAAGGAATTGAGGTATAGGTACAAGATTCTAATAAGTCTACCTTGATGAAAGGAATTTCATTCAGGCGACAAAAGGCACAAAAGTTAATTTATAGCAAATCTTGAAATAGTTAATAGCATGTTGAATCTTTAAAGTTCATATTCTTTAGGAATGAAGTTCTTAAGATCGAGAGTATAAGTTTAATCATATTTAACAAAAATTTTGATAAGTTGGTTAGTTTGAGAACTTAAAGAGAAATTAATATAAAGTCATAGCTTTTCAAGTTTGTGGTTTTGAGATTAGATTAATTCTATTAAGATATTCTAAAATATTATAATAGTTAGTAATTAATAATTTAAATATTAATGATAATATGAAGATATACATATTTGAATTAAATTGTTAATAGATTAAACTAGGAAGTGGATATTCCCAAATCACCGAGATAGTCATATTCCAATTATATCTTTAAAATTAGATAAAATATAAAGTAGGTAATTGAAGATATTAAATTAAATTAAATTGGGAATTCGTGGATTTTTCCTTTTTCACAAAATCGTTATAAATATTTGGAAATATGTAAATTGAATTATCGATAATGGAAATTTAAGTAAATAACAAATTTTAAATTAAAGTGAAGCATATAATAAAATAAGATAAATGCGAAGCTAGAAATGCATGAACCACCATGACTATTCTAGCAACTACGAATTTATCATTTAAAACGTTCAAGATTCTCAAGGTGTATCAAAAATCAAAGTAGGGGGTTAAAGTATTTACGAGGCAACGTTTAGTTTCAACTAATTAACGAACTTAACCAATAAATAAAGTGAGTGGCGGGTTTTAATAAAGATTTATCAAAAAGTAAATTTTAATGGTAAAAATTTAATTAATGGAAGATTTAATTTAATAATGAGAATTAAATTTGGATGATGAAAAATTTTGTTTAATATCAATAAAATTTACCATAATTGAATTTTTTAATAATAAAAATTTATAAAATAGAAAGTAAGTTGTGAAAACTAACATGAAGTTGAGGAAAGACAGGAAGTAATAAAATATTTATAGTTAAAATTGAGGGTAAGGATTTAAATGCACATAGAAATTTATAGTTTGAGTATGGATATAAATAAGAAAAAATAATTTAAATAATTTTTTGACGGATATAAGTTAGTATAAGATTTCTTGTTCGACGTATTTTAGTTTTGTCGAGATTGGCAGTCGTTTGGTTAACGGAACACAGCAGCAAACTCCTTGTCGATTCTAATAGTCGAATAACAATAACGAGAAGCAGGCGAACGACGTTTATTACGATGATTGATTCCTATGAAAGACATTCTATGAGAACCAAAGATGAAACCTTATAAGATGACGGGTAAGTTGTGGAAATGAGTCAATGTGGAACAATAGAGAAGTATAATAGATTTGTGCAAGTGATGCCTCGAGGACGAGTCGGAATATAAAATAATGTGTATAAGTTTGAAGCATTTAAGTAAATAATGTTTTATAAGATTTTTCAAGAATAAAATAACCAAGCATATCAAACGAGTTGACATCCCATCATCTTTCCTTGCCAATTTGAATGGCCCAACTAAACAAAGCAACATAAAGTTTGTGAATTGGCCTCTCATGAGCGTTCCATGGTATTTTGATGGCCCAATTCAAATAACGTATAATAAACAATTGATTTGTTCAGCCCATGAGCGTGTTACTAACCAAACTAATTAACGAATTATCGAATCAATGAAGTTGTTCGGACCATGAGCGTTACATGGTATTTAACCGATCCAACTAAATATCGAATCAAAGAATCAAATAAATTTAAAATAACTAAAAACATAATTTGGAAGTATAACCGTTTAGCCGGTTATGTTTACCACCCAACCGTTTAGCCGATTATGGGTACCACTTAAAGTTACGGTTGTACGACATTTGGCATACCCCCATGCTTCAAGGTGAAGGAGCAAAACAAAACACGAGAATTCTTAAGGAATTTCCCACAATAAAAGATAATCTACCAAAATAAAAGATTTAGAAAAATATTTTGAATGTGAGGCATAGCCTCGTAATTTGTGTGTGTGTGCAATAAATATATAAGATAAAATACAATAAAATAATTAATCTAATTAAGCTGTAAACAATTAAATAGCACATAAGGCAGTTTAGATAAGCACGTATAGGGTTCCTAATCATATATCTAGGACCATTTCTAACGACCTATCTTATAACCTTCGGCTCTGATACCAATCTGTCACACCCTACCCTAAGACGGATACTATCATACAGGCTTGCATATGCGTAGAAGATACTATCATACATAAAAGGTGACAATATCTAATTAATTATTTTATTAAAAGAATACACACAATTTCCAAATATAACAAACAAGTTAAATACATGAATGTAAGTTAAAATAATGATTATCTTGTTTATATCCTAAGGTCTTGTCTAAGTGTCCAACTTCGATCTTCAATACAAGCAACCTGCATATGCGTAGAAAATGGAGTTTGTCAACATAAATTTGAGTGAGAATATCACCAGTTTTTCATGT
This sequence comes from Bidens hawaiensis, assembly GCF_021521415.1. Taxonomy (NCBI): domain Eukaryota; kingdom Viridiplantae; phylum Streptophyta; class Magnoliopsida; order Asterales; family Asteraceae; genus Bidens; species Bidens hawaiensis. The sequence continues at coordinate 165,151 of NW_027505509.1, read as the reverse complement.
CAATATAAATTAGCATAACATGATAAAAGCGGTAAATATAATCAAACCATAAACAAGTATGTAGACCGTTGCCAAGCGAATCGGGCGTTGGTCAATAGCATGAGAACCTAATACATGGGAGTATGATGGACCCCTCCGAATATACGGATGAATGAATATTAACACAATATACTAATGAATGAATATTAACACAAGTAAGCATGTAACACGTATATTTGATTAAGTCACTCACAATTACACATATGCATTTGTTTTATATATATATAGTATGAAATACGGATAGGTACGCATATGTCCCCAAAACGTTTAGAAAAGTTGGTAAAATAGGGGAATAATAAACTCATCTTAGATTAATGACAAACGAATATAAACACGACTAAGCGAGTTAATGAATAAGCGAGTCGTCCACTACATGTCAAATGATATAAACAATTCAAAATCTGAGATTTTAGGATATGATAATATAAATAAAAACAAACTCGTTGCCGCTGGAATAAATCCAAACGGGCATTTAGAATTTAAGTTATGTTTGTTTTAAGATTTAAGCGAGCTGGTACTGACGAGAATCTGAACAGCAAGTCGGAAGTCGGGTTTTGGTTAGTAGACTTGAAATTTCGTTATGAGAATAAAGGTCTTCTGGACCGAACATTGAATTCGGCCAAAAGTATGAGAAAACATTAAGTCAAACTAGTTGACTATTTTGTCCTTTAACGAGTTTTAAACGATTTGTCCAGTCAACACCCTTCAACCACCGAAATTAATTGAAGTTTATTGACTAGGGAATATATATGAATGATTTCTATGTTTACAACTTACCTAGAAAGTGAAAGAATCAACAGAAACGCTGAGTCAAAGGTCTACACGCATGCAAAGTCAAACGTCTAAAGAGTATGTCTTCAACCAAATAAGCAAAAACCGAGAGGAATGATGATGAACATAGGGTAGGACGGCTGGAGGGTCTCTCTAGGGTTAGGATAAAGGTTTGCGGCAGAGAATTATGATGGGTTTATATAAAGATTACAAAAACGAACCATATTTAGTATATTTACTCGTTTAGGAAACCGAATAAGAGTTTAATGATCAAATCGATGAAATGAGCCAAAAGATTTCATGCTTGATCAGTAATCTAAGGGTATGGACTTGTATTTCAGTTAATATCCTTTTCTTGGACCTTAAGTTAATATCCTTTTCTTGGACCTTAATTCACTCGATTTATGCCTAAAATAAGCAATTTGGATGCTCAAAACAAATTAGGAAACAAAATAAGCTATTTAATGAGGAAATTTAGTAAAATAACAAACAAAATTTGGCTTGGAGACCAAGAAAACAAAATTGGACCAGCTATAACATTTCTTGGAGTTTAAGTTTCATTAATTTAATCGAAAATATGAAAGAATTGACAAAATTAGTCCTTGTAGTTGTCGAAAATACGATTTTTAGCTGTTTTAAGCGATTTTAAAGGTTTCTAAGGATTATTTGGCATGATTGAAAGTTATGGAATTATAAAATAAGTTAAACCAAGTTAAATACAAGGTTTAATTAGTTCAAAAGATTCGAATTACATTCTCGAATCGGTTTAAACAAATATGAAAAATCCGAGATGTTACAAATATGATGGGGGGCTTGATAGGCTGGTGGCTGGGCTTAAGTGGACAACGATATCGGCAATCACGGTTTTTGCGTTTAACTGTGCTTAAAAGATAACCCTTATGTTTTGAATACTAGTTTCGAATTATGATTCCATTGCAAATATGTTTTTCAGGGACGAAAAAAGGTTTAAGTGTGGGGATATTTGATATGTGTTAAATTATATATAAATATTATAGTTATTTCCTACAATTTTGAGTAGCTTTGAGGTGCTTTTATTTAATAAAAACATTTTTTTTTGTTCACATTTAATAGTTAATGGTCACAAGAGTCAACGAGCTTAATTTGAGTAACTTGCTAAGGTTGAGACCAATGAGGAAATAATAACAACAATAAGAAACAAACGTGACATTATGGAAAGGTAAATACATACTGCTAAACTATAATTAATAACTAAATGAACAAAAAGAAAAAATGAAAAAAAATAATAATGTCGAATAAGTTATCATTTGAATTAATATATTAATGCAAATCTTTTATTAGATGTATTGAAGAAGTAAACCAGCTCATGTGTTGTCGTTAAACTATTAAATTGGAGGTGAGCTGCATATGGAGTTATGGACAAGAATTAGTGGGTCGCTGCTTGAAACAGATTAATTTTTATGGACATCAAAGAATTTGCAGGCCAAGATCTTGGGCTGGAGTGATGGAGTATGGCTCAAGTTTTGTTAATTTTGGAAAGTATTAAAACCCTATATTACCTATTATTATAAAGGGAAAAAAAGAATTTTGTGTGTGTGGAGGGGGGGGGGGGGAAGCCGCCCCTATTAACGACGGGATTTCGGACCATGAAGAAAGAAAAAATTGATTGACTCAAGCAAGCAACTAGGAGACTAAAAGTCATCGGCAATAAAAAAGGAATTAGGAAGCATGCAGCTAGGCTCGTCAAAAAAGTCCACGGCCGAAATTAATTGAAAGCAGGCAGCCAAGCACGAGAATTAATTTAAGCTACTAGGCACACAGCTCAGTTAATTTAAGTTCACAGGCTAGTAGCTCAACTATATTTATTTGTTTTACGATAAACCGTGACTTATATTTTATCTTTGTTTCATCAAATATTATGAGCGGCTAGACTGTGAAACTGTCTGGGTTTGGATGAATACTTGTTAGACTTGTTTTATTTTCGGTTTTGGATTGTTTGTTAATCGGTTTTTGCTTTGGTAAAAGTTTTTATTGTCTTTGGTTATGATGCGTATGCGTATTTGGTATTAATTTATGATTAATTTATTGTTCCAAATGCGTCTTTGTGAACGTTTTTCATGTACGAGTGCGTATTAGGTTGTTTACTGTGTGTTTACAACTAGTTTATGGTTTATTGTTAACGTTTACCATAGGAACGGTAATTGAGAGTTTAGAGATACCTTATATTCTGCCACTTGAGAGACCGGGAGGTAATTAAGTGTTGTTTGTTTTGGTTTTTTGTGGGTTTGGGTAGTGATTGCACGGGAGTGAGTTACCCTAGACTTCCTTAGATTCTTACGAATCAGAATTATAACCGAATTTAATAAGAATACTCATATTGTGATTAGAGAGACCGGGAGGTGATTTAATCTTTAGGTACCTTAGAATAGTTAGGTAAGGTGAGACCAGGAGGTGATCCTAACCATTAAACCGTTGAGCTTACATGATATTTAGGGTTCTTAGCTATTGTTGGTGAGACCAGGAGGTGATCTAGCATACTTTAATTATTCCTTAAGTTTCATATTTTTAGAATTCGGATACCGATCATAAATCTAATTCCGAGAGTTTATGAGTTTACTAGTAGGACTCCTTGCCTAGGTAGTTGTTTCCCCTATAGAAGTTTCAACCCGATTTGTTCGTATATAGTTCCGCGTCAGTTTTAGTTTAAGTATCATTTAGTTTATAGTTAATAAAAAAACATAAAAATCAATTAATTCAATATATTAAGTTATTAGTCAAAGTCTAGTTTAGGTGTTGCTAGTGTCCTGTGGGTTTGACATCCGGACTTCATTAGGCTTTACTACAGTCGATAAGTACACTTGCCTATCTAGTGGTCTAGCATTAGGAGAGTCTAAATTTATAAATTTAAAACTAGAGTGTATAAGTTAGGTTAGGTTTTTATAGACCACGTTTTGCACATCACTTCCCAAACATCTTTCGGTCCTGAATACTTAGGCATCTGAAGCATCACGTCTTCAGGTAGGGTTTGGAAGATAACACCTAACGCCATAAACTTCTTTCTTTCTTCAATTTCTACACCCTTTTCTTTATCAATCGCATCATACAAACCATTCGCACCCAAAATAATTTTCACCATAACCGACCATGATGCGTAGTTGGTCGAAGTTAACTTCGGTGCTTGCAAAACAAAACCACTTATTGATTCTTTTACTGTTCCTGAGCTCTCTGCTTCTTTATCACTGGCCATGACTCGATGATTAAACTCAAAAAACTAAACCCGATAACCAGATTTTATTCTTTGATATCTTTCTGATCGAAAAAGGGGGGGAAAACAAAGCAATAATATTGCTTTTGGTCTTCCTGTTGGTCGATAAACACATAAACCAGGTATGGTTTGACTTTGTGTGCTGTACAAGGAAAAACACAATCTGTCTTAATTATTTAAACAAACCAAAAAAACCTTTCTGTGGTGATTTTTGATAGTCCCTAAAAAAATATATATCACTAATTTTAATTCTTGGTCAACAAAAAAGGATAAAAGGAGCCAACCTTTTCCATCTTTGGTGTAATGGGTGTAATTGTTTCTTCCGATGTAACAATTCTTACTTGTGGGTTACGAACGAACTTAATAACAAAACCTCTCAACCAAACAAAGCCATCAAAGATAAACAACACGAAACTTTACGTGAATCCGAGCCGTAGTTCTGATACCAATTGTTGGCCCAGACTGATCAAACAATCAGATCAAACACACAAACAAACAAACGAACATGATATATTCGGGTGACAACCCGAGACTCTTTTCATATAACCAAACGAACTTCACGAACATAACAAACTTACATGGAAAAGAGACTTTTTGATTCACACAAATAAAACTAATAATCTAGACCCTATTTATAGACCTACTAAACTTGCTCTCCAAGCCAAACTTAACTTGGGAAACAAGACAAACTTATTCTAGAACAATCCATATTAAAATAAACTTACAAAACAAGCCCTCAACTTTATTAATAATTCAAGATTATTCTTCAAAAATGTTCTTAGTTAGTTACATAAATGTATAAATTGGATGTGGTTCAATGGTAAAGCACTCACTTTACTAGTGAGAGGTAGGGGGTCAAACCTCACAATCAACAATTTATATGGGAGATATGAGGGATGACCCTGGCTTGCCAGGGTTCGAGTCCTTATCTTACCCAGTTTTACTGGCTCCTCGCTGTTTGGCGGGCGTGGAGGTCGGGTTTTATCCGGGGAATCCCTCAATAGGTAGACTGCTAGGGGCTCCGTCCGTCCGGACTCATGACCGGCTCGGGCTACCTTTAGCTAATGGGGTCCGCGTACGAAATATCCGGCGTTACTTAGTTTGTCGTTCAACAAAAATTACATAAATGTATGACTTTCCAATGGATGAAACTTTTATTGAATTTTTTCCCAAAAGAGTGTTGGTGGGAAAATTATTTACCAATTTGGTGTTGATATATTGGTGAATCAAGCCATATAAAACTTTAAGCTATATAAGCTGTAACAACTCGGGTTTTCCACATACGACCATGCACTTATTACCCGACCCGTTTTACATTCGGGAAATTTTAATAAAAGTATCGCGCTTATCGAGAAATCATTTTACAATTTATATTTATGTAACATATATAAAACTTTGGAAAATGTTCATTTTTAACCCAAAGCTAAACCTTAAACTTATAATGTTCCCACCTCAAAACTTAAAGGACTACAATGCAACTTTTACAAAATCTTTTATAACCCAGTTACCCAGACCCGTATACCCGTATACCGTGACCCGTTTAGTTGCTTGAGCCTCAATTATCGTTGTAAATTAAGAATTGAATCGTGTTTTTGATTCTTCGTGCCATTATCGGCCAAGCTGTCTTAGTTAATTAGGAAACAATATCAAGGGTTACGTATAATCGATATATAATACACCGACTTAACCTAGAATTAAATTATATAACTTAGGTGTGATCATAAATCAATTGTTCATGTCTGCACCTTCTCCGTATCCCGGCGACCTAAACCCCTAACTTTAATTGCAATAAGATTGGCCGCATACGCTCTGTTCGTGATCTTTGACGCCGGCTCTATTAACTACAATTGATCCATGTTTAATCATTGCATCAGATAATAAATCATATGGTTGTGTTCGGATTGATGTGCTGCACAATAGCCCTAACCTTATTAAACAAACATTGAACAGATTAAGCGATTGATGATTCTAGGGTTCTTGGGTATAATGTATGTTCTTTATCAAAAATCTTTTTTAGTGTAATAACAGACAAAACCCCCTAGGGGTGTGTGGTGTTAGACTCTGGACCGGTGACTGGCGCGGGTTCGAGTCCCGGCCAACCTATATTTTTTGGTTGTTTTTATTTTTCTTGTTTTTAATTAGTTTTAATAGTTTATAATATATTCTAATTAATATTTAATATTAAATAAACAATATTTTATCTAAACCGACATCATAAAGTTAATGTTTCGTGTCGACTAGTGTCGTTACAAGTTTTCGTGTGTGTGTGTGTATATACGTATATATATATACACGTATATATACATTTCTTATTAATAATAAATCGTTATTATTTTACTTAAAACCGACACTAATATTGGACTCATCGTTGTTAAAGTGTTTTCATGAATTTGCTCATATTTATTATAAACATATAAAATACGTGCATATATAAATAAATATATATATATATATATGTATGTATTATTTTTAAAACAAAACTATAATAAATGTATTAAACGAATTAAGAGTGTTAACCATATTTTACCATCAAATTACGTTAAGATTTCCAAGATATAAATTTTAAGATAATTATATATTTAAACGTATATTTTTATAGAATATTTTGACTCATATTTATTTAAATTAATTATTTGCAAACCCGGTTTTATGACAAACAATGATTTCTATAATTAAATAATAATAATAATTCGTAGAGATCAATCGTTCAATCCGTAACATACCAATCATAATTGTAACTTAAATCACATCGAAATCTTAAATTCGTTATACATATTATATCATTATAATTCACTCATCATATAATTTAATTAGGATTCTTGTCGGTAATTCTTGAAGATCGTGATTATGGCTTTCTTGTCGTAATCATTCCCGTTTGGCTTAATCGATAAGGTGAGTTTTATCATTCCCCTATTTTACTCGATTTTCATAAACGTTTTGGGGACATATGCGTATATAATACTATATATACATATCTATATATACTTACATATAAAAATAGCAAACGTGTAATTGTGTGTGATTAATCAAATCTACTTGTTATGTGTTATTGTATTGATTCGCTTGACATATCCCCTTCATGCTATTGACCACCACTCGATTCGCTTGGCAACGGTCTTATTCTTATTTGCTCCTGTTTGATTACCGGCGCCCGATTCGCTTGGCAATGGTTTAATCGACAACTTAATTGCTTGTGGTTTGGTTTCATTGTCGCATTTATTACGTTTTGCTTATTTACCATATTATCACTATTTTGGTGTCAAAACGTGGTGGTAAACTCACTCGACATATTTGTTGACAAAACTCCATTTTCTACGCATATGCAGGTTGTTTGAAGTTGAAGTATGGACACTTAGAAAGACCTTAGGGTTATAGTGAAGACAAACTTGAAGTTAAATGATTGTTTATATTTATTTGATTTGTATGGTATTGTTGTACTTGAATATTGTGTTTATTGAATTAAATAATTAATTAGATATTGTCACATTTTATATATGATAGTATCTTCGAGCTGTAAACAATCGGATCACGCACCGGCATTTCCGCTTTAGGTTGGGGTGTGACATAAGCAAGGTTTTAAAAACCGGTATTTTACTCGTACCGGATTTAGTCTAAAAATGATACAACCGGTTGAACCGGAATGTATCGAGAGGTTCAACCGGGTTGAATAATTTACTTTGTAATTCCATATATATACAATTTCAATTCAAAAAATAACCCAAAAGTATATTAATAAACATCACACTTGAACCAAATATCACGCATGAACAATGGTCGAGTTAGATTGAAAGTTTGTACTTTGTATGTGAAATCAGTTAGTTATAAAAGACGTAAATAAACCAACATTGGATTTGCATAAAACAAAATTGGCTGATTAAAGAATTGTCATTTACTATGTTTACTCGTTTCAATTTTATCTCGCTATGTTAAAAGTCATTTTTAAAAAATATTGGCCGCAAAAAATGTAAAAAATCTCTTGGGTTTAAAACCGGTTTGCCGGTTTAAACCAGTATTTTTAAAAAAACCAGCGGTACGATGTTCTAGCAAACCGCCCAAAAATACCGGGCTCTAAATACCGGTCGCCTTACGAAAATCCGGTTTAACCGCCCGGTACGTACCGGTTTTTAAAACATTGTATATAAGTAATTTTATATATGTAATTTTTATATAATGGTGAATCAAGCTATATAAAACTTTAAGCAAAAAAATAATTAGACAAAAATAATTAGGCAATAGATTTCCCTGGAAAACATAACACTATTTTTTTCCTTAAAAAATGTCCACCAATCTAATGGTTAAACTTCTTTTATATACATTTTCTTTTGGCAAGCTTTTTAGAATTTTTTTTAAAATGCGACGTTTATATCTTTTTCACACACAATGCGAAGTGAATAAAAAGCGTCACGGTGCCATTTTTACAATTACATGAATTAATGTGTAATTACGCTACAACATATTCTTCAACTAACATAATTGTACTATGCTAGTTCATTTTGTTGAGTTCTATATTTTTGTAAATAAACTTGAATTATATATTTAATTATTTATTTATTTATATATGTGTGTGAAAAAGATTTGAAAATAACATCTTGATTAAAAAAAACTTATTGAAAGAAAATGTATAAAAAAAAGTTTAATCATTTTTTGTAAAAGCATTAGTGAACGTTTTTTATGAAAAAAAAAAGGTTCCATTTTTTATGTTGTGCTAGGAAATTGATTTGTTTTATGCTTAAATTTTTATATAGCTTTTGAGAATTAAGTTTTCATTTTTTCAGACCCATAAATATTATTGTGGATAAATTTTGATTGACCAAATGTATAAAAACATCTGATTTATTTTACTAATACTAATTTTTATTATTCATGTAAAATTCATATTTGGTTGAAACAAACTAAAAAAAAGGTTTAATGGTATTAGTTATAAAAATACAAGTTACCTAATAAATTTAGGAGAGAGAAAGAAAAAATTTATCTAACAACACTTTTTTAGTAAATAGTTTTGAATAAACACCAAATAAGTAAATATTTTCACCACCCCTTTTTGAGAAAAAAACTCACTTTTATTTGTCCTTTTTAGCAAACCAATAAACAATTCAAACTGATTCAGCCAAATTATTGTTTCTTGATTCCCCCAATGAAAGACACATTCAAACCAATTGAAATGAAGCAATTAGAAAAACAATTAAATCAGTTTAAAACCACATAAAAAATCATCTTGTTGCGTGTTCATGTTCAAACTTCAAGGTTTCCTTCCCTCTCACGCTTTCAAAAAACTGGGTTCGATAATTCCTTCCTTTTAAAATTAAAATTGTCACATTGACCCCTTTTTTGGCCATCCTAATAAAAATTTCTAGATCGAATTGGTGTTTATAAGATTAGTGAAATAAACATTAAATAAAATAACGGTAAATTATATTTAATCTTCATTCAAAAGATGTCGTGTGTTGGTCGACTCATGAATATATATACAAGGCAACTTCCATGACCTCGTTAGCAATAATATTCAAACATTTTACATATATATATTATATATATATATATATATATATATATATATATATATATATATATATATATGTAAAATGTTTGAATATTATTGCTAACGAGGTCATGGAAGTTGCCTTGTATATATATATATATATATATAAATTAGAAATGTGATCATTAATAGGACATTTCTTATTTAACATTAAAACATAATGTTAAAAAGGGGGTTGCGGCGTTTTTAGCAGGATTGGCTTTGCTGTTCAAAAGGGGGTTGCGACGCAGCTTGTTGCCCGTTTGCCTGCCACTTTATTGTAATCGTTTTATAGTAAATTATATAAAACTTCGATTTGATTTAAAAAAAACATAATATATATTACCTTTATTAAAACTTTTCCTAGTTATTATAACATTATAATGTAATGATAACTTATTTAATTGGCAATTTATATTTTTATTTTAGTAAATATATTTATTTATTATAATAAATAACGATGAATGTTGCTTGTTGTCTTAAATAAAGAATTAACCTAAAATATATATCGTATTATTCTGTACTCAATCATTTATTGAATTTCAAAACAATTTGTTGATAGAATACTTTTTTGAAGTTATGATTTATATAGCATGTTACATGATTTAAAATATAGCTCAAACTAAAGATAATATATCCTTTTAAGTGGAATAGAGTAGCTTTACTTGTTATAATTAATTGACACATTATTTGCTCTAAGTTGTCCGCTATTTTTATGTATAATATGTTTTCTGAGGTTTGTTTTTTTCTTTTTCGAAGTCGATCTATTTTTCTTGACCAATTTTACCATCAATTCAAACTGACCCTTAAAACTCAACTTGACAAGGTTTTGTCTGAATATTTTTTTATATCAAGGATATGATACAATGAATATATAAAAGAAAAAAAAGATGACATGTCAAACCAGACTCGATACCTTATATAAAGCATTACGTACCATACCAATTAAAAACATCATCACATCAATATATATATGCAATAAGTTCCTCTCTAGAGAGGCTCATAGCAAGCGAAGGATTAAGAAATTCTTTTACCTCTCTATTATTTTTCAGTCTTCAATTACCCAAGGAACTTTTGATGAGTCGGTTCTCAAAGTTAATTGACTTGATTTTCATAAATAATGTACTGTCTACAAAAAGAAATACACAATAATAATCACGTAAAAATGACCTAACTATCGTGCCACACTTCATTTCTAAATTATCGCGCCACCGTCCGAAAATATGCATATTGATGCCCAGTACTAATCATGTAGATCCGCCATGCATGAATCCAGTTCTCCTTTGATGACCCGATTCAGCTGAATAAAACGTATGAAATAAAAAGTATTTTTCCTATTCAGTTATGACGTTAATAACTAAAACTAACTCAGAAACCAAAATACTTGGTTTTAGTTCAAATGGGATGTCAGTACTTTATAGCCCACTTTATATAGCTTTATCCAATTTATTTGATGGATAATTTGATTTCAAGCCATTTCCAGGCAAGAGTGCAAGACTGAGTTTTAAGCCCTGTGAGGCTCAGCCACACTCTCTAGGCCTAAAGGCCTGTTAAAATTGGCGGTTCTTACTACTTGTAGAACAAAAGGGGTAACTTGTAAGCTTTTAATATTATTAAATGGATCGTTAGAGTCGGCTCGAATGCTTATTTTTTAAATACAATGCATTGATAATATAGAATTCTTTGAAAAAATAACAATTTTAAAACCTTTATGCATTTGCATACACTTGAAATATGATCTATTATCACAACAAAAGAAGTTTAGTTTATTAGTTAAACTTTTTGTGAGCTTTCGCTCGTTAGTTAGTAGCTTGTAGCCCGGCTATATAATTTATTTGTAACAAATTAACTTTAGTGGTCAGTATGAACATCATATCGCTAGATTTTTACATGTATACGTGTGCATTTGTGTTAATTAACAGAGTGGACGCCTAGCCTAGTAACTAAAACGTGCACCCAATATCAAGCTCACATGCGTTCGAGTCTTGTGGGTGATCGATTGTTGAGTTTGTTTTATGCTCTATTTATTGTTAAACTCGTTTTGAAGGATTTTTTAAACTTTCTTATTATTTAACACAAACTTAACAATAGAATTTATGATTTTGTTTATTTTTCTTTTTAATTTTAGTTTTAAGAAATGACAAAAAAAATTTATTCTTTTATAGTTATTCAACTAAATAACTTTCGTCGTTCAAAAATAACTAAATGGCGTCCCAAGTTTTTTTTTTTTTTTTTGGTCATATTACGACTTTGTTTTGAGTTTTTCTCATTCGGTTGCTATAGCAAGTACCTGGCGGTAGCGTACTGGTATATCACCGTTCTCCTAATGATACGAGACACCGATTAAGTGTTTTTCTATGCATAATTATATTTACGCTAGTTCAATAATATTTTAGCTAGCATAGTTACTAATTATGAAATTGCCAATACACTTTCTTCTTCAATTTACTTTATACGATTCCAGTGTTAAGAATACTTGCACAAGATCCAGCATGAGAGAGAGAGAGAGAGAGAGAGAGAGAGATAAGGAGATGTCGAAAGTTATAACCTACAAATAATTAGTTTTGATGGTTTAGAATTAGAGTAGACATTAGATGGAGCAATTTGTTCTTTATTTAGAAATAACTGAGGACCAGAACAAAACTATTTTCTGAAGTCACTTAAAATCTGAAAACAGACATGCCATGATTATGAAATTAATTTCACAAGAAGATCGATGGATGATATGATACAACTTTTTACGTAAATTAGGTGAACATTAGATTCATAATTAGACATATGACTTTTACCATTCCACCACTTCTGTTTCGTTGGTTGAAACTTGGCTTTTATTCCAGACTTTTCTAACCATGATGTCAAAATGAGATGCTTAGGTAGGCACTAATAACCTTTTAGACCTTGAATACATATATTATTATTATTATTATTATTATTATTATTATTATTATTATTATTATTATTATAACATCTAGAATTACCACTACCATCCATCTAGTTTAAGTAGATTGGAAGCAAAATAATACAAGGTTTCAAAAGAAGATGACTGCACATTTACGTAAACCAGATGAAGAATGGATTCACAGTTAAAACATGTAGCACTGCAGTAGTACCATTCGCCCGTCTTTTTCCACCTTTTCATGTCGGTTTAAACTTTACTGTCTTTAATTAATTCCTAAGTAGTTTAAACTCATGCATGCCTCACAAGATCAAGTGCATAATTGTCGTGGGGTTACTCGTGATGCCTTAGATACCACAAAAAGGTTTCTTTGTGGGTTATATTTAATTATAAACATATACATGAATATCCGAATCACATTGACAAAACGGATATTCCGTATCATATATATGCGACTTTCATCACTAGCTGGCTAAGATATTATATTATAGGAATATAGGATATTCCATATCATATACATAGAAATCAGTGGGTGCGTCTGATTTTCCTTCTAGATATAAAGATAGCTTTCGGCTAAGTTTAGTTTTTATTTTATTTTTTCTAACGTTTGGAACTAGCCCAATACCTAAGGGAGCTTTTCTGACTTTTGAGACGAGATATTAACCGTCTATACTGATTTTGACGATTTAGGTCTGACTCACCAGAAATACTAGCAATGACGAAACTCACCAATGTGAGAAAATTCCATTGAGTCAAGTTTTGAACCCGGCATTTCAAGATACCAGGCCTTGACCAACGTTTGGCTAAGATTAGTTGCGTAACTCTTACCTTTGAGTTCTCTTTTAAATTGTTATACGTTTATTAAATTAATTAAAAACATATCTTTTGAGTACTCATCTAGCTTAAATTAAACTCATAAAAGGACGGAAGTAAGAGTAGTACCTGATATGCACCAGATTTTTCATTGCATGTACAATTCGATCGATATGCTCGTACTCCACGAACTCATCATTACGCATCATCATTATCATCATCGTACTCAGTATATCCCACCAATAGCAATCCTATGGTAGGGTCTGAGGAGGGTAAGATGTAGACAGCCTTACCTCTATCCCATAGGGATAGAGAGGCTGCTTCCGGTGAGACCCCCGGCTCGATAGTAGTTTTGAATCAAGCCTTGGACATAAGACACATAACACTCAATCATCGGGACACCGGCTGATTGGTGCATGTGCCCTTGTCTTTCGGCTATCAACGCCACCACATGATGCCTGATTAACCTTCCGCCACTTTTAACGTTATTTTCACGTGATTAGTAAAATAACGTCAAAATTAGTGCAATTTTATTTTTGCCCACCCAAGGGTTCACACATATATACATTATATGTGCGCACCGCAAGCAGGGCGTATCATCATTACGCATGTAACTTTTTATTTTACTTTTATGAAAGCAACTCGCCAACTCTTTTCTTTTGTTTTTTTCTGTTTGAATGCATTGCTTCACAAAATTTTAATGTGTTTATCTATATCTAAGGATGTTTGAATATGTATATTACAGTTTCATTGGTCTTTTAAATTAAATTATATTTAGATAATCATGTGATTGAATTTATGTGTAGTTTATATAATAAAACAAATTTCTGAATATCTTTTTCTTACAACCACTTCTTACCTAGAAGTAGAGGTGCACAAATCGGTTTTTTTGAAAAAAACCGGTTCGGTTATTAACCGGACCGGTTTTTTTTATCCAGAAAAAAACCGGTTCGGTTAATAACCGGACCGGTTATTAACCGGTTTTTGTCAATGAAAACTCAAACCGGCCAAACCGGTTTGGACCGGTTTAGAAACCGGTTAGAACCGGTTATTAAACCGGTTTTTTTACAACCGGTTTTTAATAACCGGTCTAACCGGTTAACCGGTTTTTTTTTTTTTTTTTTTTTTTTTTTTTTTTTTTTTTTTTTTGCTTTAGGGTTTAGGGTTTAGGGTTTCGTTGTTAGCATTCTTTGCTTGGAAGATTAAAAACACATAACTTTCATTTATAGCTTTTACATTAAAAATACAAACATTAAATCGTTATCGCATATTCGTAACTCAAAAATACAAACATTAAAGAATGCTTAGACACGATTACATTAACAAGTTGATGTTTGTTACTCATTTTCTTCGCTACCCGATCCCGAGCTATTCCTTAGGTAATCGTCGTACGCGGCTTCTTCATCGGTCATTGGTTGAGTGTGTCCTTGATTGACCTCGTCTTCATACAAGGCCGCCTCATACTCCATTTCCCCCTCGAGTGAGCGTTGATGTTGTGCCCTATCTAAAGAGTCCAAGTAATCCTTGTAGCAAATCGACATCTCTACAGCTGGTGGAGTGAGTCGAGTCCTCCTAATCGATATAACCCTGCCAGAAACAGAAAAAGCAGACTCCGAAGCTACCGTGGAAGCTTGGACCGTTAGTAAATCTTTGGCCATGGCGGCGAGGATCGGAAACTCATCCTCCTTACCTCTCCACCAAGCCAGCATATCAAGACTTCTAAATTCATCCGGAGTCATGTGTTTCACAAAGTTGGTACCACCATACCTTCCAAGTTCACTGCTTGGGGTGTTTACCCTTTGACGTTTACCGGCGTCTTCCCAAATCATGTAGTACATCCCCATTTCAAGGTCGGTTTGGGATTGGGATTGGGCAACAGCTCTTAACGAGTCATGAATTTGGGAAGACGACCCGTGTTTTGTAAGGTAAACATCATACATGTTTGCCAAGGTGGTGTTGAAAGCATTCTTTAAAGTTTGGTTATAATGGGGGTTTTGATCGTCGTTTAACTCTAGCTCATCACAAATTTTTTCTATTAAAGCTTCAACACCACCAACATTGATGCAAGGGTTTAACGCAGCCGCACAGGTCAAAACAGCGGGTAGTTGTTGAAAATATTTTCTAAATTTTTCTTTCATTTTTGCACCCATATCAAAATAAGGTGCACCCCTACAATGAATTTCAGTCAACTTTGTGCACATGACAGCAATTTTTGGTAAAGCAATGGGGCTTGTTGGATAGTAAACCCCGGATAAACTAGTTGTGCAAGATTTAAAAATTTGAAGAACCTCCGTAACGATCTCAATCAATAACCAGTTTCTAGGATCGTACGGTGCACATTTACCCCTATTTGACAAAATTTGATGAAACGCAATTAACGATTGTTTTTGTTGGATGGCTTTCTCAAACATTTCACAAGTCGAGTTCCATCTTGTTGGACAATCCCAATTAGGCCCCAACCATTGACAGTTAGCTTCTTCACAAAATTTTTTGTATCTTGAAAATGTTGAATTGTTGCTAAAAACATCTCGTAACATTCTTTTAAAATTGTTTCTTTGCGTTTCGATCACGTTTAACCCATCTTGCACGGCCAAGTTGATAATATGTGCAATGCATCGGCTATGAAAAAACGCTCCATCACAGATAGGTTTATACTTTAATTTTAAATGGCCAACCGCGGCCGTATTGTTGGACGCGTTATCAAACGATATTGAAAAGATTTTATCTTCAATCTTGTATTGTCGAATGACTTTATCCAAGAGTTTAAAAATATTTCTACCCGTGTGCGGGTAATCAAACAATTGAAACGCAACGGTTCGTTTCATCATTTGCCACGACCGGGGGTCAACCCAATGAGCCGTCACACAAATGTATGAGTCGGGCGAACCATTAGGTACCGACCACACATCCGTTGTTAAGTTCACACCAGTTTGTAAGTTTGAAAAGTATGAAATTAGTTCGGATTTAGCGTTTTTCCATGCTTTAAGACAATCTCTTCTAAGGGTCGAACGACTTACGTGTTGGTAGCGTGGTTGAACATACTTTTGCATCATCTCCGTGAATTGAGGGTTGTCGAAGTGGTTGAAAGGAAGTGATTGTTGAATCACAAAGTTGCCAAACTGTTGACGTACCGCTTCAAGGTCGTACGTAAACACCGTTCCTTGATTCGTCATCTCCGGCTGCGAACTACTTCCGGATTCGTCCTTCAAGACCTTGCAAGAGGGCTTTTCTACATGAGCTCTTAAACTGGAGTTTGCTTCTTTGTTATAAAACTTCAAACAATGTTTGCATCTAGCTTTTTGGGTTCCGTTAGACATTTCGCATAGGTCGAAATGTTGCCAAATATCTTGGTTTCGTTTCGTGGGGATGACCCGAACGACGGTTTCTCCCGTGTTCGAGGCACCCATGTTGACCGATGAAGCAGCACTTTGGGAGGCCATGATAATCGACTACGAATTAAGAGTGGTATACTCGAGTATGAAATAAACGACTACGAAAGAAGAGCGTTTGGAGTTGTATAATCGCGTATGAAATAAACGTTTAGAGCGTTTGGAGTTGTATAATCAAGTGTGATCTAACCAATACCCAACCTAAACTATATATAGATGTTTGTGGGGGTAAAATGGTAAAAAAACAAAAAAAAAACGGCTAAAAAACGGTCAAAAAAAAAAAAACGGCTATAAAGCCGTTTGGTAACGTTCGAAAACCGGTTTAACCGGTTAACCGTTATTAAAAAACCGGTTAACCGGTTTTTTTTATAACGGTAATAAACCGGTTATTTTAAAAACCGGTTAACCGGTTTTTTAATAACCGGTTATTAAAAAAAACCGGTTATAAAAAAAACCGGTTATAAAACCGGTTTTGGCTCCAAAACGTATAACCGATACGTAAACCGGTTACGTAAACCGGTCAAACCGGTTTTTAAAAAAACCGGTTTTTAAAAAACCGGTTTCCGGTTGAACCGGCCAAACCGGTTCCGTAACCGGTTTTTTTGAACACCTCTACCTAGAACTTCAGATCCGGTTCATTAAATCTTAAAAAGAATATAAATCAGTTTCAAATGCCACTAAGTAATTATAACAATCTAGGGGCGTAACCATGTATTACGTAGCAATTATGAGTGACCAATGAATCGAATTTACTGAATCATAATTGTATTAACCAACTTAGTCAAACTAAATTAACTGAACGGACAATCAAACATGGGCGGATCTAGAGTGGGTTCACCGGATTTACGGGAACCTATTGAGTTTCGGATTTTTAGTAGAACGTATATAAAAAGACTGGAGTGAACCCACATATAAAATATAGAGTGAACTCTTACACGAATTAAACAAATGCTCTAGTGGTTAAATCTCTATTTTATAGTTGGAGATACTTGGGTTTGATTATCTCGTGTTGCATGTTCTCTAATATTTTTTATTCAAAACATATTTAGGGTTATATACATTAACTACAAGATTCAAGCAAAGGCTAAGCCATGTGTCGATTGTTTTTTTTAAAAATATTTAGGGCTAAATTCTTGGTTTAATAATTTATTTGCCGATGCATATGCTTCATATATATATCTAGACTAGATGTGGCCTAATTAAACAAATATGATTGTTCTAAGTGTAAAGGTGTATACAATTGTAGCATTTGTATTTATGTTTATGAAACTTTATCTATTTATAACTTGAGAAATTAAGATGAAATTTAAGCGTAGTTTTAACCGTAGGAAAAAACGCGATCATTAGCCCACTCATATAGTTACACCAATGACAAAGGCATGCGGATTATCCATTGTTTTTTAATGGAGTTGTTTTCTTTTATTACTGTATCGTATTTTTATTATGTGATTAAGTTTACCCGACCCAAACCATTGAATCGACCCGAAAATTTTTATGCCCAATCCTATGAATTCGGAGCACCTAAAAACAGTGAACCCACTGGAAAAAAAACCTGGATCCACCACTACAATCAAATGATGGTTCGGGTAAGTAACGTGGAAGATGGTACAAAGCTGATAAGATTAGAGAGTTAGTGAAGTGCATATATGGGAACTTAAAAGAAATTGATTGTTAAAAATTTCTTATAATCAAATGTTTCAGTTAAGGCCCAAAATCAAATCGAACAGAATTGTTCCATGCATGTCCCTCGCTAGATAGCATGGATAAGGTGACACAAAGAGAATTAATTTCGTGTAATCTATTGTATCGATGATGTTACTTCCTTATATATGAAGATTATTTCCGGATTCGATCATTACATATATTTAAAGGCTGGCTTTTGGTTAAAAAGTCTTGTGCCTTTTGCTCCAGTTAATAACCTTACCTTCCAATTTCTTATCGGAAGCAGCCTCTCTATTCCTACGGGGTATAGGTAAGGCTGTCTACATCTTACCCTTCTCAGACTATACCATAGCTTTGCTATTGGTGGGATATACTAAGTACGATGATGATTTTATGTTTTGGCTCATACTATAAAATTACTACATTTGACTTAATTATATTCGAAAGTACACTTTCACACATTCACAGAATGAAATCTTCATTTGCATTGCACATATGTAATTTAGTTAACCAAGTATTTTTTTATTTTTTTTATAACTTTATAATTTTTATTTGTGAATTAAGAATAACAAAGAAAAAATTACAATTTTTGTTCTTTTGAATTACCTAAATTATGGAATGGGTCCTTTACGAAAATGAGTTTCACTCTTTATCTTTTATTTGCATGTTTGGCCCGGTTTTAGTCCTTTACACTAACAGAGGTTTTTTTAGTTAAGTGGCCTTATGTGTATTGTATATGAGGGCATTTTCGTCTTTTTACCCCTTAAGGACTATTTATGTAATTAATTAAAATTGCAATTCAGTCAAACATTTTAGATGAGGGACTATTTATATAAAATTTTGCAAGTAAGAGTGTGAGACAGACCCCTCCTTTCTCTCTTTCTCATCGTATCTCTTTCCCTCTTTATAATGTTCATCTCCATCACCACCACATGTAACCACCCATTGTTATCATCATGACCACTTACAACCACCCAACCACCACCACCACCACCACCACGACCTCCACAACACCAGCACCTAGCCTTGCAACCATCACCAGAAATACCACCATCCCCGCCTCTCCATCTCCTTCCCCTCTTGGGACCTAGTGTTTCTTCACCATCTCTGCCGACCACCACCACCTCAACCTTCTTGCCCCTTAACCCTAAACCTCGTCCCAAACAATCGGCTTGTCGAGTCGGCCACCGGGCCGAACTCCCGAGACCACACGAGATCTGAATACATACCCGAATTCTCCCCTTTGGATTTCAAATCCTTCATTTGCTTTGTCTTTAATCTTTTAATCAAAATCTCCAAATCATTATTTCGTGGTTCGGAGGCGCCACCCACATCACCGTCACCAGAATCTGCTGCGGCATCGGCGGCGGAGACTTCACCTTCTCATTAACAACCAACAGTTCAGAATCTTCTTCAATTTCATTTTCAGCATTATTATTAATATCGTAGGGTTTGAATTCTAACCCTAAGGCTTCAAAATCGCGATCAACGTCACCGGCGTCGTCGTCGTAAGTCCGTAACAGGCCGTCGTAAGTGAGACCCATATCGGAATTGATGAAATCAAAGTATGTACGGAACACCTCGTTGAGAATGGCGCTAATTTGCTCATCGCTAAATTTAACCCTAGGGTTTACAGCAACGACAAGTGCCGCCATTTCTTGTCTGTTTAAGCCACCGTCATCGTTGGAGTCGAACTGTTGGAAGATCCGCTTCACCTTTTCGGATCTGCTACCTCTGGTCGACATTTTTTTACAGAAATTGATAAAAATGTGGGCTTTAACGGTCAATTTGGGGCAAAGGGATTGATATTGATGCCGAAAATGGAAGAAAAGTGTAGAAATTGAGGGAGAAAGATATTATCTTTTTCCAAACCAATCGGAATCATTTTGATGTCTTTGTTCGAGAATCCAGCCATCACCGATGCCGCCACCATGGACTCTATGTAATTTCCTCGAATCGGCGATTCTGCTGATCGATGACGGTGGTCGGTGCTTCTATTTATGGTGGTCACCGGCGCTTCTGTTGATGGTGGTGGTTGGCTGCACTTTACGGTGGTGGCTGGGGTTGGGAGGAAGGATACTTGGTTAAAATGAAGAAGATACATATGATAGGGGTTAGTGGTGGATCCTATCATACTTTACTATTTTATTAATTTGGGTTTTTCTAATAATTAATGTTTATAGGTAAAATTACCGCAATACCCTCATGTGCATAGCACATGCCAATACTTAACTGAAATAATGGATGACCGTTAGTGTAAAGGACTAAAACCGAGCCAAACATACAAATAAAAAATAAAGAGTGAAACTCATTTTCATAAATGACCCATTCCATAATTTAGGTAATTCAAAAGGACAAAAATTGTAATTTTTTCAATAACAAAACAATTGCAAAATCGTTTAGAGAAATGCTAATTGTTAAGGAGACAAGCTAGGTCCGTCATTGATTCGTAGTGTTTAATGATAATTAGTTGATTCGTAGTGTTTAATGATTAAATTTAACTTAACAGAAAGCACACTGCCAACTTCTTTTGATCATTAAATACAACATAATAGTTGTTATATAACGTCATTAGTTTCCTTTTAATAATAAAATAAATTGTATATTGTTTGGGTATTAAATGCATAACGACTCTTAGAGCATTCTCAATCCGTTCCTCATCTCTATCCCTATAATTACACTAAAAAACACTACATTTCTCTCTCATGCTTAATTAAATAGTATTTTTTATACATTTATTATTACAGTCTTCTCTCTCCTCTACTCACAACCAATCCAACAAATATTAAAAAATAAATAGGGAAAACAATGTATCTCCAAATTTACAAAAAATCACTACATTTCTCTCTCCACCTATAATTTACACTCACAACCACTCATCACCTCACCTTATAATTTACAAACTTCCCTCACATATTTATAGAGAATAGGATGAGAATGCTCTTATTAAATACAAATTTAAGTCTCACGTACATTTTTTTTTCTTCCTTTTTATAGTCGGGATATATTAGAAACCAAAGATTGCGACTAGTAACTAGTAAGGAAGTAAACCAGAAAAAACACTAAAAGCCTTGGTCAAATTATTCTACAAAATGCGGATAAAAACGAAAAGGATTTTTAGCCACAAAAAAAGTTCTTAAAAATACTGAAAAATTAATTAAAAAATGATAACTCAAATTTTAATACAAAAATAAAAAAATGTAAAAACAAAAGAGTGTTTCTACCGTTTTCTCGTTCTCAAATTAATAATAATAATAATAAAAACTAAAAAAACTTGAAAAATACACAATGTTGAGTGAAAAAGATTGTTGTGTCTTTTTGTTTATCATTGTGTTTTGTGTTTATTTTTGTTAATGATTTTGTCTTTTTTTTATATTGTGTATTATCCAACTAGCTTTAGAGCCCGTTTAACACACGAGATAATCTAAATAATAAAGTTATAAATAAAACAAATAAGTACATACTGTATATGAAAAAATGATTACATCTATGCTTATATCTATACTATGTATACATTGATTTAATTTATATCAGAAAATGCTTTTTTTTCAAAAAATCAAAGAACTTAATAATAATAATAATAATAATAATAATGCAAGTGCAAAAACATACCTGAGAACAGTCCATCTATTTGAAATTTGATTGTTCGTATCATATATATATATATATATATATATATAGGCTAAGTATAAAATGAAAACCCACTTGAATTATGAAAACTCTAGAAACCGATTCTCAACCACATGTTTTTAATTAATATTTAAATCTTGTGGTCCACAATTAAAGTGAATAAAAAATATAAATATAAATATAACTTTTTCTCTCTCCTGAAAACATATATAAAAATTATTAAAAAAATGTTAAAAATAGCAAAACATTTTTTTTTATGTTTTGATGTTTTGTATTAAATGTTACAACATATATTACATGTAACAAAAAAAAAACGATGTTACATAGGGTTTTTGTGGGTTTTCACAACTCAAGTGGGTTTTCATTTTAACCTTACCCTATATATATATATATATATAGGGGAGGGATTTTTTGAGAACTATGTTGAGTTTTAAGAACTTAAGAACTCCATTCTAGACCACACATTTAATTAAATGGATTGGAATATGTGGTTGAGATTAAATCTGGCAAAAAAATCAAAGTAGGAGAGAGAATAAAGATGTAACTGATTACACTAACTTTTGCGTCCGTTACACATGTGTAAAAAGTTGACTCGGTGCGTAAAAAATTCTGTAATTTTTTTACGTATATGTGACCTACATATATTACGCATGTGTAAAAAAAATTCGAAAAAAAAATGTTACACTGAGTTCTTTCGAGTTCTTAAAACTCAGAGGGGTTCTCATTTGAAATCTCCCCTACATATATATATATATACCTATATATATATATAATTGAAAGAATTTTGGTTATGAACAAATTCCAAAAATATAATAATAGTTCTGAGCTACACTATGAAAATGATTTTTATAATTTTGAGGGGGCTTATCGACTTTGCCATAAGGACAACACATAAAAATAACACGTTAACATTTTCAATTTTGTGAATGTTTTGCTTCACTTGAGCAAAATTTTGTGTGACATGTTTCACACACTACATTTTAATCACCATTATAGGAAAAGTCAATGCTGACACAAATGTTTCAAATTTGATAAAGTTAGAAGTATTGATTGGCTTGGAGATAGCATGTCGAAAATGTTTGCTGTCTTTTCTTAAATTTTTATAGTTGTGGAAAAAATAGTTAATTAGCCAAATCCTGAATCTTTTCATTATTTCCAAAAATGTCACTAAAAATAAATTCAAAACCTAAATCACGTTTAAAATTCTAACTTTCATTTGTTTCATATTTTCTACTTAAACTTTGAACCCGTAACAAAATTTTGAGTCAATAGTTAACTTGTACTACACAATCTATTTACCAACTTTTAACTCATAACAATCAAATTTAAGTTTCACGAAAAAACTGAAACAATTATTGATAAAAAAAACCAAGAAATTGACTATGATAAATTTTATTATATATAAAAGAGAATGGTATATATTATTACATTTTAACACACACACACATATATATATATATATATAGTTTGTAATTTAACTGAAAAAAATAAATGGATAGATTTAAAGCATGTATTTATAACTAGTTTTAGAGCCCGTGTCACACACAGGATAATTCAAATTATAAGTAAAACAGATAATTACATACCGTATATGAAAAAAATATATTACATCTATGCTTGTATCTATACAATGCGTACATAAATTGATTTTATTTATATCACAAAATGATTTTTTTAAATGAACTTAATACAAAAAATGTCCGTGCAAAATCGTACCCAAGAATGCTTCTTTCTATTGAAAAATTTATTTTCGGTGTTATATATGTTTAATTGAAAGAATTTTGGTTATGAACCAATTTTGAAAATACGACTTCTCATACGATAGTAGTTAGCCTAAATACAAAAGATGCGTTACCTTTATTTATATATTTATCAATTTACCACCCATCAAAGAAAAGTAAGATATTAAATTGTAGCAATGGATGTTCTTCAATAACTATGTTTTTCTGAGCTATACCATAAAAAAGATTATGATAAATTACAGAGAGCTTCTCGAATTTTTCATAATGATAACATAAAAAATAACATGTTAACCCATTCAATTTTGTGAATATTTTGTTTCATTTGAGCATAGTTTTGCATGACATGTTTCTCATACAACGTTCTGATCACCATTGAAGGAAAAATTAATGTTGACATAAATATTTCAAATTTGATAAAAGTTATAAACATTGATAGGCATGGGGATGGCATGGCGAAAGTGTTCGCAATCTTTTCTTAAATTTTAATAGTTGAGGGAAAAATAGTCAATTCGCCAAATCCCAAACCTTTTGATTATTTCAAAAAATGCCCTTATAAATAAACCTGAAACCCGAATCATGTTTAAAATTCTAACTTTCATACTTTTGACATTTTAAAATCAACACTTTGAACCTATAACAAATTTGACGATAAATCTATTTTGCATTCTCAAACTTTTAAAAATACTCAAAATTTTCATTTCTGACTCATAACAAATTTTGACATAAATGTAGTTAATTTGTACCAAACAATCTATTTACCAACTTTTGACCCATAAAATCAAATTTAACTTCCACAAAAAACCCGAAACAAATTTCATTTGAGAAACATGAGTTGTTGTTGTTTTTTGGAATTCACCAAGTATTTTGAAATATATAGTAAAATAGTAGGTTAATATTTATATTTATGAAAATATATAGATATTATATAAATATAGTGTAAAAGGAAAGTGAATAATTATTGATTTATTATATGTATTAGGGTATATTAGTTTTGGAGGGAAAAAATTATGAGAATTAACCAAAACATGACAAGTGTCCATATTTATTTTACTTTATTAGAATAGGTAGATTTATAAGAATATTTATTTTTATAAAAATATATAGTATATATAATAAAATAGAGTTTAAAGGAAAGCGAATAATTTAATCATGTTATAGATATACTATAAATGGAGTGTAAAAGAAAAGTGAATAATTATTGATCTATTTAGTTTGGAGGGAAAAAAGTTATATGGTTTAACCACAAACTAACATGTGCTCACAATTATTTTACTTTATTAGAATAGGTAGATATTGTGTCTTATTTTGTTCGCCATTGTGTTATATTTTGCGATCTATTATGTGTTTTTTGGTTTATCATTGTTGTTTGTTCATTTTCGGCACTGTATTTTTTCACTTGACATTCTGTCTTTTCGTCATTTTTTTTGAAACAGGAATGACGGGGGAACATTTTGGGTTTTAATTTTTTTTTTGTTTTTACTTATATATTGTGTTATGATTTTTTTATTATCTTATTGAACTTTTTAAGAGTTTTTTTGTGTGACCACAAATGCAACTCACACTTCTTATTTTTGTCTCAATTTGCATTTTAACTTTATCAAATCTTATAAAATATAAACTAAATGTTACACCAATTAAATTAATTAATAAATACTATCAGTCCTCATCCTATTCTTGATTCATAAGAAACTCGCACCTTGAGACTAATACAAAAGAAGTTTTTTCTTTAAATACCTTTCCGATACGATCTCTTCAAATATACAAAGGACCTTGTTCGTTCTAGACTCAAAGTTGGAGTTAGTTATCTAGATTATGGCTGTCACTTTTACCCGAATCCTAACCCGAGAAATCACGTACCCGAATACGAACTAGCCCGACTCAAGAAACCTGAACCCGAGAAAATGCTAACCCGAACCAAAGTAATTCGGGTTGGTTCTTGGGTCCGAATTTTAGGTTTCGGTTCAACCCATAAAACCCAAATAACTTTTAGTTTTACAACCATATATATTTTTAGGTATTATACGCTAAGCTTTAACCATTGAAGTTATCGAAATTTAGTAAATCAGTTGTTCTCGTTCCACCTATTATGTATCGATTGTTTATTGTTTATTAAGTTTCAATTTATGACTAAAAGCAATTATAACCCGACACGCTAACCATGTCATACTGAAGACGATTATTATGGTTGAACTTTGTTAAATTGGACTCTTTTAGAATGTTTTATCGGTTTATTTTTGTTTTATTGTTGGTTTATTTGCATTATGAGTAAAGAAGAATGTGCTAGCATTTAAATTTAGCAATGCAGTTTTTTTTCTAGAATACTCGAAACCCGATTAACTCAATCCGAAAAAACCCGAACCCGAAGAAACCGTGAGAGATTTGGGTTGGGTTTCGGGTTTGATTTAAAACTTTGAAACCCGAAGAACCCGATCCGAAAATCTAACCCGAAGAGCACCCTAGTCTAGATGGTTTGGTGTTGTGCACCATCATATTATAGAGCGGATCTCATTAGTATTCCGGACGGCTTTTCTAAGTAAAAGAAAGATTTCTTGATACTTTTTAAAACTCGATTTGTTTTGAAGGGACCCTCTATTACCAAGAATTGTTACGTAATTAAACACACGAGATTTGAAAGAAAAAGTAACACCTGATCATAACTACTAACTTATTAAAAACGTTATTATCTATTCATATAAGCCACAACAGTCTAATCAAATGTTTCATTCATTCCACCCAATAAATCAAATAAAAATACAACATTTACCGAGTGTGTTAACATGTCGACCATGATTTAGCAACAATAATAAAGCTTTTATAATTGGTTTTTTGTATGGTTTCTAGAAAAAAAACAAGAATAAAAGTACAACAACCATGTATTAATTATAATAAACCATGTCATGATTTGGAACTTGGAAGAGTGGGAGACACGACTCCATATGGAAAACTAAAGAATTAAGAAACAATTAATGTTAGTTACCAAATTACCATTTTTATATAAATATTGCTACGTAACATAGCATGGACGTATTAATTACAGCTCATGTATATGTTGCTCTCAAGTGTCAACCCTCCCAGCAAAATTCATTACATCTTACCTTAAGTAATCATATACATTACTTCGGATGCATTAAAAAAAACCACCGTACGAAGCACATATTTTCTAGAGCATATGACACATGTATTTTAGACTAGAGTGTATGTGCATCAAATTTTCTATCATCTATGATAAACTATGCACGCGATTGTAGTGTGCGTTAAAACTTTTACAACAATACATACACAACTACATGTAAGTTATAATTTTACATGTGCCGCTACCTCATTTGTATGATTCATACAATCTCCCCCCTTTTCATTATATATTAACTCCACACACATGTTTGTCTATATACATATAGGGTATCTAAAAAAGATAAAACTTAATGTGTCATTGGATGGAATAATTCAATAGCAAAGATGAAAAGTTAGTCTCATTGATAGGATAAAAATGAATGTGTGTCATTGGATGGAATAATTCACTAGCTAAGATGAAAAGTTAGTCTCATTGATAGGCGTGTTATATTCAGTAAGTGTAGTTTTTGCATCAAAAAGACACTATGGTCTTTCTTGTTATAATCAATTCATATCATTTAGTCTTGATCAATAAAAGCAGGAATCTCTTAATTGCTTTCAAACTTTGTGAGCATAATCACAATGAACAAAAACACAATAACATAGTTACGATAACACTATAATTCATCTAACCAGAGTTACAAAGAACAAAAACACCGTAAATAACATAATTACAATGAACAAAAACATTATAAATAATGAACATAATTACAATAACAAAAAGACTGAATAACAAACATAATTACAATGAACATTTATGTGAACTAAAACATTATAACATATAAAAAATGAGCATTCACAAAATGCCAAAATCTGCAATATTCCTGGATCCAAACTAAGGTTTTGTAGTAGTAATTAACTATTATTTATATTTAGATTGTAACTTAAGGTTGAAATAGTTTGTGTGCCTTATGAAACATTATGGTTAACCCCCACCTAATCGATTTAGGATCAAAATCA
Organism: Bidens hawaiensis; assembly: GCF_021521415.1. NCBI lineage: Eukaryota > Viridiplantae > Streptophyta > Magnoliopsida > Asterales > Asteraceae > Bidens > Bidens hawaiensis. The sequence continues at coordinate 137,376 of NW_027505509.1, read as the reverse complement.
AGGTGTTTGTTGCAAATTTTGGGTCTGTAGATGGAGATGATGATCATGTCGTACCGATCATGCAAAAACCTAATTTTACCTATAGATAGGGTAAATCAAGTATTTGAATCTAGAGGAGCATGCAGTCAATGTCATACGCTTGTTTAATTATATTTACAAAACAATTATAGAGAAACAATTATGAATATTTGTCGAGTGTTGTCACACTAGCAGGTTTTGTTTGGAGCAACGAACACTTAAGTGAGTTTAAAAATTAACGAGAACAGAATCACACCTAATATTCAAGCATGCAACTAAACAGTAATCTCATGTTATTTAACACACTAGTTATTTTATGCTTCATTGACCTAAACTAAACAGCAAACCCTATGAAACACATATCACAACATTTGGCAAACTAATCGTTCTGATCAAAATAAACCTAAACCGACTGAATGCTCAAGAATACCAAACATCAATGTTCATATATCATAAATCAATATTTAGAATCATTCAATTCTAATACATGAGAAAATACTGAAAAGTTACAATACTCTACATCCCGGAAATAACTTAAGAGGATTCAGTCGCTCATGATCTTCGATTAGTCTTCGGCTATTGATTTAGGATGATGAACTACGAATCCCGAGGTGATTGGAGGTGATCCGGAGCTCCCGGAATCGCCCCCTGTTTTCCCAAGACGGATGGAAGTCAAGATCTCTGATTAGGGTTTGTAAAGTAGAACATATAGGTCAAAACCCGTTTTTTTTTCACGTTTTTATGTTCATCACGTATCACTATGGACATATACACATTGTATCGTGATATGCAGCCAAAGAAAACCTCATATTCAAATTCCTCTCATTGAGAAATCCAAAATTCATATATTATGAGTCCCGTAACTCATTTTCTAACCCAGGATATGCTCGTTTTACTTCTTGGTTGCTTTTTGTCAACCCATCTTGTTTTTTTTACCATTGGCATATGGTTTCTCATCCAAACTCTTCCCGAGTCCTTCTAACACTTCCCAAGACTCCGAAACATGCTCCGCCCTTCTTGATATATCCTTCCATACTCTTTAAAGTTTCCAATTTAACATCTTTAACGATTAATGATCTGAAATACAAAAGCATGTATGAAGTACCGGAGTTCTAACAATAAAGTCAATAAACTATATAATTAAAGTACTAATATATGAACATAATACCCGATTATCAGGAGATCCCTGATTTTGAAGTTATCACATAACTAGACGATTTCATCGACATGATGAGCAGCGTGGAAAGAGATTTCAAGTTATAAGATATACCGAATCACCTCAAAGTCAAGGTGGGCGCTGTTAACTTGCAAACACATGCGCCTCTACTGTGGGACCACGTCAATAAAAAACGAGCACAAGACGTGAAATCTAAGGTTGAATCGTGGACAGAGATGCATAAGTTATTACAATCTAAGTTTTTTCCATTCAATTATAAAAAAGATGTCTTCCTTGTTGCGCCAAATACCCCTTTTGACGTTCTAGAATACTTGACCTTCAAGATCTTCCCAGGTATGACACAAAAAGGGATATCTGGGTGAAAGAGACATCCAACCAATGGAATTGTGACAACACATCGTTGGTAGTACTACATAGTACAAATGTTACAATCAGTCAACTGTTTTATTCACCAACTCTTCTTAAGCACATGCAAGCCCTATGATTGGTGGATCTCTTGACAACGTAGATGACCCACTCCTTCTCTCCTTTCATCCGGCTATAAATAGCACCCACTTCCAACGGTAAAAAGGTGATTTCTCTCCGCACAAATACTCACTAGTATTTGGGGATTCTTATTATTCGACTAACATATACTAATTCTCATGCCGGAAGGTGGTTACGAGTAGACCCCCACCTCCTTCTCATAACGAGCTCATGGTGTTCTCTTTTGTTGGTCACAACACTCGGATCGACCACGTTGTACATCACCCCGTAGGAAAGATTAAACGTAAACTAAGAATTAAGTGATTAGACCAAGGATTACTTTATTGTTTCTTTATACCTGAGTTTTTCATGCATAGGATTATAGATGAGGACATATCAAGAATCTATATTTCAAATGTTTCTTTTGAATTGTTTTATTATCTTGTATGATGTTTATATTTTACTTTGATTTATTTTGTTACACGACTATCAGCATGTGTGATTGTTAGGATTAAATAACATGGATTTTGTTTTTTATTTAGCCAAGTTTATCATAAGGCTCTTATGTGTTTGAATTACCAGTCTCCTACTCATTTTGTATCACTTTGTGTGATAATTTGTAGATTCATCTAGCATATCGTTTTGATTTTCGTCCCATAAATATTGATGTTCAAACCATGTTTATCCGCAAAATTCACCATTATGACGCTGTATGTTGAATTTTAGTTATTGTAAAATGACAACTAGAGCTTTTCAAAAAGATTTGGTACCATAACCTCAAGGTGATTCACTAAAAAGTACAAACATGGGTTGGTTGTACAAATCACTATACGATCATCAAGTACAAGAAATCTAGATGGGAGGAGAAAGAGTAAACATGAGAAAGTAGAAGGATTAAGTTTGCAAAATAAGCATATTGAAAATTTGAAATGTGAAGGTGGGTGCATATATAGTTATAGTTTATAATAGCAAGGTGGAATTAAGTTGGAAAAGACAGGGGGTTAAAGAAACAAGACTCAACTACTCTCAACACACAAGCGTTGAATTCGTGTGCTCCCATCGCTTCGGTTGAGAGGCCTTTTCCACTCTTTCATCTCATTCCATTCCATTCCTTACATGTTGATGCAAATTCATGTAGCTTAAAAGAAAGAATCATATTCACTAATCATGAGGTCTGAGTCACCGGTGAGTTCCGATGGAATATCCAACTTCAGCCGGATATTGGACCTTGATCATTCCAATTCCAACGACTACGGAATCGGAGGCGCAATGCTTCCTATATTCCTTAACGATTTACATCGAAACAATGATCATGATCAGGATTTAGTTGAAGTCACGTTGGAATTGGAAGATGATTCCATTATATTATGCAGTGTCACTCCCACGGCTAACAATTCGGGTAGTCACCATCTTCCTTCACAGTCTCCGCTTGCTAGAGCCGCCTCGTCCAGGCTTTGTAGGAAATTCTCGTGGTTGACGTCCTCTTCGTCGCGTGCTTCTTCTTCGGATGCGAGTGTGGATCGCGTGGAGCGAGTGCTCGCGTCTAGAGATGCTAGGAAAAAGAAAGCTCAACTAATTCGAACCAAATCGAGCGCGCAAAGAGCTCTAGGAGGTCTCCGGTTTATTAGCAAAACAACATGTACCGATGTTAACGAGCTGTGGAAGAACGTCGAGGCGCGGTTTGCGTGTCTTGCTAAGGAGGATGGATTGTTAGCTCGGGAGGATTTCGCTGAATGCATAGGTGACGGTTAAACTTTAAGAATTTGTTTTTTTTTTAAATACTTTTAAATTACCATTCAAACCATTATAATTATAATAAAGTGACAGGTAAACGGACAACAAGTTGTGCTGCAACCCCGTTAAAACTTTATGGTTTGTTGTTTCTTTTTCAGGAATGGCAGATTCGAAGGAGTTTGCGTTGGGAGTATTCGATGCATTGGCGAGAAGACGACAACAGAAATTGGGGAAGATCACGAAAGCGGAGCTTCATGAATTTTGGTTACAGATTTCAGATCAAAGTTTTGACGCTCGTCTGCAGATCTTCTTCGACATGTATGTCTCTTGTAACTCTCATTTTGTCCATTGGCGTCAACTCGAATATTGAAAATGCTGTCATTACGGTCTTCTGGTTTAGTGGTAGTCCGGTTACTAGAGGTCGCCGGCTTCGAGAAGCGGTTTTACCTAATTACCTGGTTGTTGCGTCTACTGAGTTTTCAAGTCGGACCTGATAGGAAAGAATGGAAAATGCTGTAATGTACAACAGATTTAAGAATTCTGTTTTGCGGCAAATAGGAAGAAAGTCAGAAACAAAAACTAAACATTCAATGGCTCTTCGAGCTTGTTAAAATGTGAAATTACTAGTTAGCCCTTGAGTCTATTCAACAAAATTTATAGTGTTTATGGAGTCAAGGGGTAATTGGGTCATTTGGCATGCTCGGTAGCCAAACCGGCTACAAGGAATATAATAATAATAAAGTCTACCGCATATGAATATATGATTGTTTTTGTGGGCTTAAAAAAATAATGCTATAACCAATATTCTTTCTTATTAAAGAATATTTTTTTTTGTGACAGTTTTCATCTTGACTTGTCTTTGCTTGTTAGCAAGTCACAACCAATACTAGTTATTTTATTAAATCAGACCTCACATTTCTTTTGAGATTATGATATATAATCTAAAACAAAATTACTTAAACCATCCTTTTTTACTGTTAGAACTCTTACCGGTAAATTCACGGATAAAAAAAACATAGTTTGTACCGGAAATGTGACCTTTGTTGACTTGCCACCAAATTCAAGATTTTAAACTATGCTTATATGCCTTGATGATGAAGTTGACCAATTTGCTATTTTTGATCCTTGCTAAGCAAGTTTTCATCATTTTTTCTCTCATATAAATTCAGGGCCGACAGTAACGAAGATGGAAGAATCACGCGGGATGAGATTCAAGAGGTGCATATTTATATCTATTTTGTACACAAGATTCTTTCTAAAATCATTCCTCATACTATATATCATTCATATATGCAGTTGCTAGTGCTTAGCGCTGCAGCTAACAGAATGTCCAAGTTGAAAGAACAAGCCGACGAATACGCTTCTTTGATCATGGAAGAACTAGACCCTGAAAATCTTGGTTATATCGAGGTACAATAGCTTAAAAAATGTTAAAAACTTACTCTTACAACAAATTTATCAAGAAATAGCACGCAACGGTTTCTTTACAGTTATGGCAGTTGGAAACACTTTTACTGCAAAGGGAAGCTTACATGAACTACAGCAGACCTCTGAGCATAGCAAGCGGCGGGTGGAGTCAGAATTTGAATTCCTTGAAGCCTAAAAGCATCGTCCAACGGCTAACTCATTTTGTAAAGTGGATTTTATTAGAAAACTGGCAAAGAACTTGGATTTTACTGCTATGGTTTTTAACCATGGCTTGCTTATTTACATGGAAGTTTAGGCAGTATAAAAACAAGGCTGCTTTTCATGTCATGGGGTATTGTTTAACCACGGCTAAAGGGGCTGCTGAAACACTCAAACTCAATATGGCTCTTATTCTTCTACCCGTTTGTAGAAACATGTTAACTTTCTTAAGGTCTACACGCGCACGACTGTTCATCCCTTTTGATGACAATATCAATTTTCACAAGGTAACTGTTAATATATGATCTTTCGGATGTCTTGTTTGCATGCCATGAACTTGACAAAATCCATTTGGATTGCAGATAATTGCTTTTGCAATAGCCGTTGGAATCGGTTTGCATGCTGGAAATCATATGATATGTGATTTTCCTCGGTTGGTAAACTCTTCACCAGAAAAGTTTGCTCTTATAGCATCAGATTTCCATAACAAGAAGCCGACGTACAAGGAGTTAATAGTCGGGGTTGAAGGCGTGACTGGGATCACAATGTTAATATTAATGTCATTTGCGTTCACTTTAGCTTCACGATATTTTAGAAGAAATGTTTTGAAGCTGCCATCACCATTCAACCGGTTAACCGGATTCAATGCTTTTTGGTTTTCGCATCATCTTTTTGGTTTGGTGTACATATTGCTTTTGGTTCATGGATCATTCTTGTTCTTGGTTCATAACTGGACTCAAAAGACAGTAAGATGTTTCTCTCTTGTTGTAGGATAACAATTACAATATAAAATCTTAAAATTTTCAATGTTTTTCTCACCAAGAACATATGTTTCAATTTCACAGACATGGATGTACATCTCGGTTCCAATCTTAATATATGCGGCTGAGAGAAGTCTAAGAACTGGACGCTCAGAAACTACTCCCCTAAAATCATAAAAGTGAGATTAATTATATACCATAAGTTAAGAAGAATCATTTTTTTATCAAACAATTAACATAAATCCACCGATAACATGTTTATTTCACAGGTTTCCATTCTACCAGGAGATGTATTCAGCATAATTATGTCTAAGCCAAATTGTTTTAAGTACCGGAGTGGGCAGTATATATTTCTGCAATGCCCTTCAATCTCTTCATTCGAATGGTATATCACATACTGTCCACATTATCCATCAATTTCAATAGCTTGCGGATAATTTTTTTTTTTTGACGATGTTTCAGGCATCCCTTTTCAATAACTTCATCACCAGGAGACGATTACTTGAGTGTTCACATCCGGACAGTTGGAGACTGGACCCAGGAGCTGAAGCAAGTATTAACTAACGATCATGGATCTTCTTGCACGATTGGGCGAGCCAAGTTTAGGAAGCTAGGGGACGTTGATTCAAAAGGGTAATTTCATCTGGCATTTACAAACTCTGTTTGTTATATGGATGATTAAAATTAGAAAACTGAAGTGAAAAAACAAATAACGCAGGCTACCGAAGCTACTGTTGGACGGACCTTACGGTGCACCAGCGCAAGACTACAGAAACTATGATGTGTTACTTCTTGTGGGGCTTGGAATTGGAGCTACTCCTTTTATAAGTATTCTTAGAGACTTATTAAACAACAATCGAGCAATAGAAGATCAAACAGATTCAAACACAGAATCGAGTATGTCGGGGGATAGTCTTACGAGTGTGGCATCTTCAAGTATGGCATCATCAAATGAAAAGAAGAAATCAAGAAAGACTAAAAGTGCAAATTTCTATTGGGTCACTAGGGAGCCCGGCTCGTTTGAATGGTTTAAAGGAGTCATGAATGAAGTCGCGGAAATGGATCACAAAGTAATTAATTAATATACTTGTTTAAATGCCATTACAGTCTACGAATTGATATGACTGTGATTCATTTGCAACAGGGTCAAATTGAGATGCACAATTATCTTACAAGTGTTTATGAAGAGGGTGATGCTAGATCAACTTTGATCACTATGGTTCAAGCACTTACTCATGCCAAACATGGAGTTGACATCCTATCTGGCACAAGAGTATGATCATCCTAATAAATAACTAACTAGCTACAATGCTACATTAATCTAATATGCAAGGACAGGACTAATAAAAAGCATAAATGTTGTTGCAGGTAAGGACACATTTTGCTAGGCCGAATTGGAGAGAGGTGTTCAGCAAGGTAGCATCAAAACATCCAAATACAACCATAGGTAAATAAATCTCTAAAATCGCGATTCAATCCGAATGACCAAATAGCGAGTCAAAAGTTTAGAAAAGTTGTTTATCTTTCAGGAGTGTTTTATTGTGGGATGCCAATGCTGGCTAAGGAGCTGAAGAAACTATCATATGAGATGAGTCACAAGACATCGACTCGATTTGAGTTTCACAAGGAGTATTTCTGAATTAAAGCATTGCGTAATGTTATGCGTACTTATACACATATATATTTTTTCATAAATTTGAATTAAAAAAGAATGTAAATTTGTACACCATACAGCAGCTAGTGTAGGTAAACCTGTATAATTAGACCATTGCAATTATGAAAAACCGATGATATATGCTCTCTCCAATTAGTCATAAAAAGATTTTAACAAACTGAGAGTCACACTAATACTTTGTTAGTTCATATGAATTTAGCCTTTTGGAATGCATAATGCATGTGAATTGGACCACAAATGTCCAATGTTCAAACAATTGGGTCCAGTCAAAATCAGGACAGAACACATGATGTGGGGTTAGGTCAAATCATACAACATGGATGACATTCATGTAATGCAACAAGTAAAAATGTGAGTATTTTTTCTTTTTTAACATATTTAACCATTTATATAATAACCAGACTCAAAAAACTCACAAATGTATTTTTGCACATAATATCTGACGTCTTATACCAGCTTGAAAATGCGTTGATGATATTTGAGGCTAGCCATTCTTTTTGGATGAGTATCTCTCATGTGGATGATATAAAACGATCAGATTAATAACAAATTGTTTGCTACTAAGTTATGGCACCTCGTCCCATTCTCACCAACAGCAACATATCTAAATACATATAAAGATACAACTGGCTAAGAATAATAATCCAACTAATATATTGATTATTTAGCTATATCATTTTGAAGTATTACCAACCTAACCATGACCCGACCCATCTTATCTTTAATCAGTCCACTGTTAAATGGCCAACAAATGCAGGTGGGCATTTAAAAGGAGTAAACTCACAGCCTCTCCTATTGTTGCACTTTCCTCTTATTTCATACAACACCACATATCTCCATTTATACAATCATCAATAGTCATTTACTAACCCTTTCTATATCCGGGTTTGGTTCAACTAAGAGTTTATATAGTCTTATATATGTCCAGCACATCACCTTTCTAATAATTTATTATCATTGTCCTGCTATGCTATATTATTTAGTTGCTTCTCAACTACTACACCTTCACACATAACAAGCTTCACTTTGATCAACATCTCAATGGCTGCTTGCATCTTCTTCATTATCATTCTTGCTCTCACTTCCATTGCAACTATCATGGCTTACCCTTCACTGGATCTAGTCCAAACATCATGCATGCATGCCACCTTCCCTAAGGTCTGCAACCACACGCTCTCCATTTACAACGGACACGTCACCACGCCTCGTGAATTGGCATTAGCAGCGATTAGAGTCAGCATATCCCGAGCCACCAAGATGTCAAAATATCTTTTGGGCCTACGAAAATAAACCGACCAGAGGGAGAAAGGCGCGGTGAAGGACTGTGCTAGCCAAATAGCCGACTCGGTTGATGATTTGAGGAAGACGTTAGGTGAACTCAAGGAGCTCAAAAGAGGCACGTTCCGGTGGCAAATGAACAATGCTGAGACATGGGTCAGTGCAGCATTGACGGACGAAGATACATGTCTCGATGGGTTTAAAGAGGTCGAAGGAAGGGTTCGGTCAGATGTTAAACGGAAGGTCATAAATGTGGCTAAAGTCACGAGTAATGCTCTCTATCTCATCAATCGTCTTGATCACCCTTGAGCGCTTCAGGCTTTAGCCATATTCTATTCTCATTTGTATAATTATCATCATCAGTTGATATGTAATGTAATCATGCGAACCAGTGGTTATTATGCTATATATTCTTGCTTGTACTTATATGTACGTATGCAATACAGGTAGTTGCTCTTTATAAATAAAACAATGTGTTTCTATAAAGTAGACGGTTTAATCTGTGTTGACATAGTTACTGATAAACTAAAATAATTTTTCACACCTTGCAACATCTGCAAATTATCATATTACTAGCTTTTAGCTAGCGTGTTACGCGGATTACTTTTAAGTGTTTTTTAGCTATTGATTTAGCCCAGTTTGAGTCATTACCTTATACTATGTTTGTTAGTAAACATTATGAATTCATAAAATTTTATTTATAAAATTGTACTGAATTGAGAAATCATAATATTGTAAGTGATAACAATTAACTTTATTTCAAATAAGAAATTGTACTAAATTGAGAAATCATAATATTGTAATTGATAACAATTAAATTTCAAATAAGAAAAAATTTCCTTGAAAACGACATTTGTCGTTTTGTTAGCCTGTTTGCTATTTTTGTCAAGAATCAATATCTTCAAACCCTTTTTGCTCGTAACTCTTAATAGTGCGACGTACAGTTGTCCGTGTGGTAAGACATCGTTCTTTAAGTACGAACCCACCCTACTTAATGATTGCCCTTGACTTTTGTTAATTGTCATAGCGAAGCAAACTGATAAGGGATATTGCTGTCTTGTAAACGTGAATGCTATGTTCTTATCGGAGGTGTCATGGCGATTCTTGGAATAGAGATCCTCTCACTAGTATTATTCCCCGAAAGAATTTTCACTTCGATTACATGCGTGCCCAAAGAAACAACCTGAAGCCTAGTGACGTTGCATAATCCCTTTTTTTTATCGATATTTCTTAGAAGCATCACGGGTACGCTGAATTTTAGCATAAGCTTGTGGTTTGGCAGACCGGATATTTTAAGACCGTTAAGTATTTCAGTAGAGTATAAAGTTGGATCGACATTTCCATCTATGTAGTCGGACTTAGCTACAGAATCTGAGCTTAAGTACTCGACCGGGTCACCAGGAAATAATTCAAGCAAACGATCATTAATCTCATGAACAACCTCGTTTGTTGGTGCAAGCAACCCCCTCTGTTGAAAGTATGTAGGATCTTGGCTGCTCTTTAGAATGTCCGGATAGACAAACTGAATCAGCTTTATGATAGGTCGTCACATTGTTCAATAAGTAAATCATTTGGTATCTCTATTTTTGCCGTACCCTCATTAGGTCCACCGACTATACCTTCTCCTATGTCTAGTAGCCATTTAGAAAATTTTTTGGTCTCTTCTATATCAGCCGATGGCTGACCAATTGTTAACCTTAGGTTTCTTGTTAACTTAAGAGCACGACAATGATGCCAAATATAGGACGAACACAGAGAAGCGTTTACTATTTGGTGCATGCTTCCTTTCTTTATTACCGGCAGATGCTGTCTGAAGTCGCCTCCAAACACAACCACCTTTCCTCCAAATAATGATTTTAACTTTAAGACGTCTTTGCAGAATTTGTCAAGAGCCTGAAATGCGTGTTTGTAGGTCTTCATCCCAAATTTTTAGCTTTGTTTTTCTAATAATTCGGTCTTATCCGAAACCCATTCCATCACGCAAGATGAGTCCTCGTTTAGATTAATCGGAATATGATATCTAGAATGTGTTGTCCCACCTCCGGAAAACAATAATGATGTGATTCCGCTTGATGTAAAGTTTAAAAATATTTCTTTGGTATCGTATGGCTGAAGATAATGCCTTCCACAAATACCTTTTTCCTGCCCCACCATGACCGTAAACAAAAAACACACCACTTTTATTCTGTTGTACGACTTTCGTTATTGTGACAAAAATTGTTATATGTTCTAAGGTTATCGATCTAAATAAAATTTTAAATTATGTTCTCCAGTTTGTTGATTATTGACGTGAGGTCGAAGACTCAATCAAAGATAAACCAAATACAACTAACTAGATAGCAGTAAGTGGGTATCGAACACAGAGAATTCGTGGAATGCGTGTTTACCAGTAGCTTAACAGAAAATAAAATTAAACTAAAATTGCATAAAAAGTAAATTCAGATTTGGTTTTTTGATTTTTGGATTAACTAAAATGGAATAAAACACTTGCAAAACAACTTTTAAGATTTATAAACTGATTAAACGAAAGCGATCATCTTAGATTTCAGGTTTCAATCAACACTAATATTCATGCTTACTAGAAAGAACCACATAGACATAGTTCATGTTTGATTACTTGTTTGTGATAAAAGGGAACTAAGTACTTGGATTAATATAACGCAAGGTAGTTACCCAATAATCAATTAACTAATATTCAACCCTAATTCCTCCCATGATATCTCGATTGCCTATGGCACCAAGAACATATGGTTTAGGTTATGATCAAATACAAGCAACAATTTACAATCAGTGAATCAAACACCATAATAACCAAACAAACATTGCAAAGTCATTATTCTAGATATCAAAGCATGACATAGTGTATCAATTAACCTTACATCCAAGATGATCACCAATGGAGTTAGCCACTCATGCTTTGATGCATCATCGTAACTTCAATTGTATTGTTCATGAGAATCAAACACCCAATCTAATGATTACAATCACCAAAAACAATGTCTTAGACTCCACAATTCGCCCCCAAACAGTTCCAATTGAAAAGTAAATGAAAAGACAAGAAAAACGGTCTAATATAACACCCAATTTCGGCTGTTACAAGCCGAACCATGGCCTACGGTCAGACCATGGTGCAATTCAAGCCCCACGGTACGGTGGGTTCTGCTCCGTTGTTCCAGTTTGACCGTGGCCCACGGTGTTGACCGTGGACCACGGTGGGTCTCTTTCTCATTTTTTTTGTTTTCTTATCTTTCTCATCCCGGCTCCGTTTTCTTCGCCGTTTTCGCCCATGCTCTTGTAATTCGTCCTTTACCTCCTCATACCTGTATTCATACAAGTAACCGTAGTTAACTAATTCCACGAAATTAAGTTAGTTAAACAAATATATTTATATCCTTTAACTCGGTTAGCCTCCCTACGGGTCACTTGTGAATCGTATGACTGCTCGCCTAGAATAAGGCAATTATTGATAAGAAATAAGGACTCTTCATAAGGGAAAGACATTTTCTCATACCTTGTTAAACTGGAGTTGTTTTGTTTTATGATTTCCGGATTTTGAGTAATGTAAGGTTCTTTATTTGGTCTTCCGTCGGCCGTAAATCTGTAAAAGGTTACAAGTTGTTTTTAGATATTGATGTGTACAAACAGTAGAAAGCCTAACACATATAGTAAAAAAGTAACATATAACTGGTGATTTTAAAAGTTTTCTTTGCCTATAGAGTTGTTTTGAGAATTGACTAATTCTATCTTGGATCATAAAGGCAAACCATTCCCTCATTGTAGTATAAGGTCGTTTGTTATCGTCATTGTCTTCATCTTCTCTATGCTTGATTTTAGTTCGTTAACCATCTTCATCATTAGGAAATAGCAACGGGTACTGAAGAGACGCGTATGAAGGATGCAACTCATTAAGATATTCTAATTTGCCTCCTATTTTGTTGACAAAAATATCACGACGCCTCGATGTATCCTACAATTAATGCTGCAACTTTGAAGTTGTTGGAAGGTTGTATGTTCTGCCATCTTGTTGCATGTTACATATAAGAAGTAACTTCATATTTGTAGCAGGTTGTTGGTTATAAGTAGCTCTTGCCATTCTGTAAGTTTGTACTAAAACATTTTAACGATCAAGCATTTTTTTCAACCATATATCTTATACACAACAGACTGATCTCCATGATCCAAGTAATCTATACTTAAAATTTAAAATTGATATTAGATATGTTTTTATGAATTTCTAAATACATTAGTTATTATACAAACATCACATTAGTGAATCCCCTTTTGAAATCCTATTAAATCTGTTATTCTTAGTTGTACGATGTTCTCTTCTTTTGCTATCACCCATTTTTTTCCTAGTTATATGCTTCTGTTTAGACGCTGAGTTATAATATCAAATCCAGAGAAATAATGATAAGAGGTTTGTCAAGCACATGGTTTATCCACTTCCTTAAGACCCTTGTCAACATAACTGATTTGTCATTAGCATCACCATCATCATTCAACATCTTGAAGTTTTTGGTATCCATTCCATAAATAATCATGTATAAGGAATCATATGTATACTTGCTTATTTATTTTATATTTAAGGTTTACTACTTTATTGGTATCCGTTTCACGCATTAATATTATTAAGATTGTATTGAGCAGAGTGAATATTCGTTATACTGTGATTATGCTTATCCGAATAATCATAGTATAACCGCCGCAAACTACACCAAACGCATTGATTTAAATTTAGTAGTATATATTATACAGTCATTAGACTTGAGTATATCATACAAAAGATCTCCCTAATTTACAAAGTGTATATTGGGGCTTGAATATAATGTATATCTAATATCTATCAGCATCATTGACTGAAACTACTTTAAGAAGCATGATGCACTACCTTAACCAAACTATCAAGAATTAGAAAAACTATAGTGAATTTATCTTTTTTGGTTCAGTGGTATACAAAACATTTTAAACTTTAGTGAATTTATCTTTTTTGGTTCAGTGGTATACAAAACATTTTAGAAGATTTCCTACTATCATTTTTTTCAGGCATTAATTTTTGTATTACTAAATTCTAACTCAGACTCACGAAAAGACCACATTCCAAAAGTTCAAATTACCCTAGAACACATAGAATTGACAACGAATCTAAACAAATCACTTTTGAACTACAATTAAGCAAATCACTTTTGAACTCCAGTCCTAATTAAGCAAATCAATTCTGAAATTTAATCCTAATTAAAAAAATTTATAAAATCTGCTCGTAAGAGCATTCATTCAAGCACAAATTCTTGTAGTTGTATGAATTAAAGTGAGCAGTTTGAAATTCTAGAATACATATCTTTAACATAAACAATATGTAATCATGAATAATACGGGGGTTGTTTTGCATTATTCATTTAATATTTATATATTTTTTTGGATTTTAATTTTATTTATTGTAAGAAAGTTAATAATATATTTATGGTTTGATGATGAAAGGGTTTCACAAATAAATGAGATATTATAACCCGGTTTAAAAGTTATCTGGGTTTGGTGAGACAAAAGACCCGCTTATTTTTTTTACTATAAAATTGTTTCTTAATTATAGATAACACCTTTAAAAAAATCATATACTAATTTTTAGTATATCCCTATTTTATAGGATTTTCACATCAAATATTTAGTGAGATTAATTTTTAATTTAATGAGATGTTATAACCCGTTTAAGGGCTATCTGGGTTTGGTGAGACCCATACCCGTAAATTCGGGTCATTCAACATAAACAATCCATAATCATGAAATCTTTAGTAACTCAGATCCACATGAACCCTAGAACACGCAGAATTGACAACGAATCGCTTAAAAACAATACTTGCATAACTAATGGTGACATCTTATATGCATCATTAAGATCATGGTTCACTTGTTTTTGTTTTTCAAAAAAAAGATTTTGGTTCGGTTTCAGATTTGCTATAAACAGAAACTGAATAAACCAAACCGAATACAAAAAAGTGACTCGTGGTCATACAGATTAACCAATCTCTTTTAATTATAAATATAACTAACAATGCATCCATGAGTTCTAACCTAAAACATACAAAAATAATAATAATAAGAAGATAAAATACCTGCTGTAACTGCGATGGTTAATTCCGCTACGAATGAACAGACAGACAGACAGCAATGGTGAATTTGACCTGAAGAGAATAAAAACAATCAGCGGCTACAGGCTGTATATTTATAATGATTTCCGTATGAGTTGTATTATTTATATAATAGGTAAAGATACATTCTAGATTATATAGGGATTTGAATTCAGTTATTATTATTGTTGAATGAATGTAAATTATTTAAATTATATTTAGCTACAAATTAAATTTAATAGATCTCTTAAATCTGATTTGAGATTTACTTATAAGGATTTCCATATGAGTTGTATTATACATATAATAGGTAAAGATACATCGAAAATCATATAGGGATTTGAATTCAATTATAATAATAATTATTATTATTATTATTGTTGTTGTTGTTGTTGAATGAATAATGATTTTAGATTTACACGGGAATAATGATATTATATAGTGATATATAATCACGTTTTGATATAAACAGTGATATATATATATATAATCAATTCATATATACATTAAAATCCTTTCCATTATGGGGATATAAGTAAATTAATAATATCTATTATTAACATAATCATACCTATATCACCAAATTGATCGTATTTATGTTTAAAATTTAAACTATAATAGGTAAAAAAGAGAGTATATATATTTAAAATTTAAACTATTTAAACATATTTTGACTTTATAAAGTCAAATACCACACGTGTGACTAAGAATCTCAAACATATGTATAGCACCATCTTCACCACCAGTGAAGATAATAAGTTAGGTGTTCGTCCGTTTCACTAAACGATCACAAAACTTTGTTGATATTTATAGAACTGCGAAAACCGCGTACCTTATTCATGGAAGTGAGCACAATCGGGGTAGCGAAAGAGCCACAACTCCGGTTTGCAAAGATCTTGCAGGTTGTTGCAGATCGATGCAAACGTTTTGGATATCCAGAAGGCGATAACTTCTTCGAGTTCAGCAAAAACATGTTGGCAAAAAGATGGGAGGTGTTAAGGGAAACCGTTAAAAAATCCCAAATGTTTATTCTACCAAAATACCCTTTCCAACATTGCAATTATTATGGAGATATCACTCATGCAAGCTTAACAAACGCATTACGCAACTTAAGAACTCATTTTGATATAAAAGAATGAAGGATTTCGAAAACAAAGTATAAGGCGTTTATCATAAACGTGATACATAAGTCGGTAACTCACTTTGTTTTAAACGTGATACATAAGTCGGTTATAGATCTGATCATAGGCGATTATCATAAACATAAATGTAAAACATTAACGAAGATTAAGGCGTTTTTGTAGTTACCTTTTTGTTGGAGTAGGGAACTTGCCATGCTACAAATAATGGTACAGCTTCTTTGTTTCGAAAACGCATTTTTTGCACCGGGTACATGAGTTGTACTAGGGGGTGTTGTTGTTGATGATGAAATCGGTAATGGTTGCTTGGCAGCGAACGATTACCATGAGTGCAAAGGAAAAGACAACTTATTAGTTATTACCACATGCAATCACCAAATAAATAAATTTATTGTCAAACTTAGTAACAGAAACCTTCCTGTAGTGATTATCCAAGTAATGATTATCAAAATCATTAAAATAAATCAAATACAAAATGCATTGATTCATAAGATCTAGAGAATAAAGACATACATTCGCCACGATGATCTTTAACCGCAAAGGCTTCGGTTTCATGAGTCAATACTCGGGCTGCAATTCTGAACTTTCTACTTTGAATCCAGCTTGAGTTATCAGTTGACTCAATATCTCCAAGGGTAACAACATCATCCTTCATGGTAGCACTTATATCATCGGCAAGCAATGGCCTTTTACCTCTTCTTTCCTTCGTAATATTCTTTTCAAACTCATTACTTGTCTAAATGTTAACGTCTGCATCTACTGTTGCAATCAATAAGTTATAAAATCACTATCATCACTACACAAACTGTACGGAAAATAAGCAGCATAATAAAGTAAGTTAGGGCAAAGTAGTAGCAGCAGTAGTAGTAGCAGCAGCAGCAGCAGCGGCAGCGGTAGTAGTAGTAGGGTTCAGGGTTCAGCAGCAGCAGTAGTAGTAGAACAGCAAGATAAATAAAAACATACAATGATTGTATTAGTCAGCGGGTATAAAACGCAATCGAAAAACAACAACTAGGGTTTGTGACTAAGCGAATAACACACAAATACACAACAGATACGATAAACAAACTCAATTAACGAAGAATTATGATAATTGTTTTAATCTTAATTACCTACGATGATTGTAAAGATGAGGAGATGAGAGTTCTAGTAAGGCACTCGTTAGGCAGTGGGTTTAGGGTTAGAGAGACAGAGAGAGAGAGAGATAGAGCCGTGAGGTTGAAATTAGAGATGATTCCGAGTTAGTTATGACCCGTGTAAGAGTTATTTGGATCAAACCGGGTAAAATCAATGAGAATTCACCGTTTAGAAATTAAGCAATCTAGTGGCTTCCATAAAGGGGGGAGGCGACCACATCACGACACGTAGGATTTTAAAGGTTTCATATATATATATATATATATATATATAGATATTGAATAGTTAGAGCATTCTCAATTCATTCTCCATTTTTATCTCTATAGTTACACTAAAAACACCATCTTTTCTTTCTCATTTTCAATTAAATAATACTTTTTATACTTTTATTATTATCTTTTATCTCTCATTCACTCACAACCATTTTCAAAAACATTTAAAAATTATAGAGATGAAAAGAGTATTTCTCCAAATTTAACCATTGCATTTTCTCTCTCCTCATTTCACAACCACTTTTAACTTTATCTAAAATATGAACAACCCCCTCATATAATTTAAAGAATTCATTGAGAATGCTCTAAATAAGTTCTGACCAACAAACGCAAATGAATTCAATAGGGCCTCCTTTATATCACATCTTTCTTTAAGCCCACCAACAAACTCATGTATTGCTTGAAATATAAATGCTAGAATAATTCGTTAACATTACAATCGGAGGTGGAAAGATTGAAACAAGGTAAGTGGTGAAAGTTTAGACGAAAAAGGAAGGGAGAAGGTTCAAAATTTTCAAATGAAAACGGATAAATTTACACTGCTGAGCAGTGGGTGTATGATTTATGGTCACTCAAGTCCTGAATCGATATGAACACAAATAATAACATACACAATTTACCGTATTGGGCTGGTGTAGGGATGAAATTTTTTCTCCAAATACGTGCACCTGCTCAGTACTCGTACCCGTACTCGTCTATTTGGTACAAGTACCGGTACCAAGATTTTAGAGCTTTGGTATTCGATAATAACAAGTATCGGTACGGGTATTTCGGTACTCGGTACCTATTAAAAATATGTAGTTTTTTTTCAAGGTTCAAGGCTTCATACCGGCTTTTCAAAACACGAAGTGCCTTATATCTTCCAATTATTTATCGAAGATTCAAGATTTTAGAGCTTCGGTATTCGATACTAACGGGTATCGGTACGAGTATTTCGGTACTCGGTACCTATTTAAAATATGTAGTTTTTTTTCAAGGTTCAAGGCTTCATGCCGGCTTTTCAAAACACGAATTGCCTTATATCTTCCAATTATTTATCAAAGATTAAACGAATATTAAATTTCTTTGATTTTGCTTATTTTGTTTAAACATTTTGATAAGTTTTTTCTGGAAAGAATCTGTATGTTTTGGTATTCAATATATAGTTGATTATGAATGGGTTTGATATTATGGTTTGTTTATAGTTTTGGTAATATGTTACGATTGTGGTTTACGGTTTTATTGAATGTCGGTGTCGTATTCGTACCATAAAATTCGATACGGGTACGAATAGCCAGTTTTATTGATTTTTGGCAGGTACTTTTGTGTACTTTTACGGGTATGAATACTGTACCAATCTTATCTCTAGGCTGGCGTATGAGTAAATTAAGGTTTTAGAAGGAACGATCTGGAATTCTTGTAGTCTTTTCTTGCTGGGCTATTGATTGGGCTGGTGTATTAGCCCAGTGCCATAGTGGGAAGTGGGTCGTATCATCTATTTTGAATTATGCAATTTGAGTGAGGTCTTTATGTTTGTGTGCCATGTTTGATTGGAGTGTTGTTTACATATTACATTAGAGACCATAAAGATATTTATGAATATTGCTGCCGTTTTAAACTTTTATTATGACCTAAAGAGAACAGCGATCAAAGATTGATTTTAGTATATGAATATTTTGCACATCTTTTGTTCAAACTATTCTATAAAGGGGGATAAAAATGAAAATAATGAGAAAGATTTGTAACCACATATGTGTGAACCCTCGGGTGGGCAAAAGTAAAATTGCACTAATTTTGACGTTATTTTACTAATCTCGTGAAAATAACGTTAAAAGTAGCGGAAGGTTAATCAGGCATCATGTGGTGGCGTTGATAGCCGAAAGACAAGGGCACATGCACCGATCAGCCGGTGTCCCGATGATTGAGTGCCATGTGCCTTATGTCCAAGGCTTGATGCAAAACTACTATCGAGCCGGGGGTCTCACCGGAAGCAGCCTCTCTATCCCTATGGGATAGAGGTAAGGCTGTCTACATCTTACCCTCCTCAGACCCTACCATAGCATTGCTATTGGTGGGATATACTGAGTACGATGATGATGATGATGATGATGATTTGTAACCACATAAAAAAACCCTTAAAAAATAAAAATAAAATTAATAAAAAATCATAACTCAAAATTTAAAAAAAAAACAAAAAAAAAACACAAAAATATTAAAATACTTTCACCGTCTTCCTCGTTCTTAAAAAAAATATTGAGGGAAAAAGATCATTGTGTCTTTTTGTTTATCATTGTGTTTTGTCTTTGTGTTTATTTTCGTCATTGATTATGTCTTTTTTTTCTTGATATTGTGTTACATTACTCAACATTGTGCTGTATTTTGTTCAGCATTGTGTTATATTTAGCGATCTATTGTGTATCTTTTAGTTATAATTGTGTTTTTTGTTCATTTTCGTCATTGTGTCTTTTTTTCGGCGTTTTTTTAACGGGAATAAAAGGGGAGACATTTTAGTTTTTTTAATTTTTTCGTTTTCTATTTATATTTTGAGTTATGATTTTTTTATTATTATTTTTGAACTTTTTTAGTGGTTTTTTATGTTGTCACATATTCGTCTCCCCTTTCGTTTTTTATCCCATTGTATTTTAACTTTTCCCTTCAGCTTTTTACATCAAATAATTATTTTCAAATAATTATTTTCACTTCAACTTATTAACACAGTGACAAATATGAAATAATTGTTTGATATACTTTAGAATGGGTACACTTGACGATATGAATCATATCTATACTTCATCTAATTGTTGGAGTGACGGGCACATGCCTTTTAAAGTCAGAGACGGAGTCAGGAATTTTCGATAGGGTGGGCATAAATGAATAGGGTAAAAACTGGGTAGAGTTAAAGATATCAGGATTTGACTAATAATTATGGAGGCCCAAAGCAAAATGGACTTTCGGGAACCTTATTAAAAGTTTTTATGTATTTTTTTAATATTGAGATAAAACTTTTTTCTTTTTAAGAAATTGCTACTTAATCGAGTTCAACGAGTCATGCATAGTAATGTATGACTCAACAATCTATCAATGCAGTGCTTAAAAGATTGACTTTTTCTAGCCAAAAAGAGCCTGCGGCGTAGTTTGTTGCCCGTTTTTCATCTGTCTTCAGTAAACTCTTTTCATGAAAATTATGATAAATATGATTATCAAAAAAAAATAAAAATAAAAATTAAAGGTTCCGGAATGACAACTAAATATAAATCAATTTAAACAAAACAACACAATCAGTATAATTATATAAAAGGGTTAAAAAAATACACACCTTATTCACTTCCATATCATAATTATTATTTTACCGAATAAGAAGCTGCAAAAAGGGTTGGTATGAGCTCGATTTCTTTCTAAAATATTTTGCAATAAGAAACCATTAAATCATAAAGTTATCATAATTGTATATTTAAATTAAAGTATCAGAAAACTTGAAACAATAAACGATAACAAAATTAACAAAATACTGCGTATACTATTTATAAAAGAAAAACTAAAATAATTTTCTAGTAAGAGCCTCCCACCAATGCTTTCCCTAATAAAGCATTTATTTTTAGATGTTCTTTTCTTGTTTGATTTAAAGTTATGAGGCTATTATTTTTTTGTAATAATTTATTTCTCCTTTCATCTTCCATCTTCAATATTTGCAACTACAACTCTCACCCTTCATCGGAAAATTGCCATTCATATTCTTTACATTATGTTCTTTCCACCACTGGTCTAGGCATTGAGATTGGAGTTTTGGAGGGTGGGCAGTCGAGCTTAAACAGGAAGATTAGGCTATTAACTACGCTAAGAACATGAGCTGGACGGTGGGCATTTGCCGACGATGGGCATTTGCCCGTACTCAATAAGCTCTTCTGTATCCGCCCATGCTTAAAGTACTGATGAGTCAGAGTGACATTTCGGTCCCCTTTTTCAAAAACTTATATTTGTGGAACTATGGAAGTGAATGAAAGGAAATTAAACTGCTTAATTAGTGATTAAAGGAACTGAACACATAATCAAAAGGTTAAACTCTGTTTATGAGTTTACTCGATTTGAGCTAATATTGAGGGACTGATAGTATAACTTTAGTAACAACTAGGATTGAGTCTTTTTGATACATGGATGGTTAAAAAAATATAACAAAAAAGTTAAGTTTAATAAAATACATAATAACATACCTTATGGATTAATAAAATATAAATAATGATAAACAAAATTTTACAATTCATGTCTCTAAAAACATTTTTAAATACAACATTGGATAGTGACCTGTCTGGTTAGAAGAAATGTTAAAATCATTATATTTAAACATATTCAAAGGTTAACTTTTAACATACTAATAGGATATTTATTGAAATTGTATATAAGTGGTTATTCTATTTTGGGTAATAAAGAACTTGTTATTCTTAACTCTTGGGCTCAGGAATTCCTATATAACTTAAGTGACACAATAAAAGCTTTTTCTCTTCTTTTATTAACCGATTTATGTATTGGATTTCATCGCCCCATGGTTGGGAATTGATGATTGGCTTTGTCTACTAGGATTTTGGATTTGTTCATAATGATCAAATTATATCTGGCATTGTTTCAACTTTTCCAGTCATTCTAGATACAATTTTCAAATATTGGATTTTTCGTTATTTAAATCGCGTATCTCCGTCACTTGTAGTGATTTATCATTCAATGAATGACTAAAAAATAGTCTACTTAATCCAATTATAATGTTTCTTACTTTGCAGTTGTACATAAGCAAAACATTGAAAATTGCTTTCTATTTCTACCCATCCCGGATATATTCATTCATCTAGAATATTTTTATAACTTATTTATTGGGATTTCCAAATAAAACATAATTGATTGGCTTGATAAAATATGAAATTATTCACATGACATCTACGTAACATCATATATGGAGGCCCTAGATTGATGCCATGTGAAAAGATCATTTTTTTTAATAGTATAGTAGATTAATAAACTTTGCTTTAGTTGAAAGATAACTCTTTTTTTTACCAGCAACTTCAATTAAAAAACACTCTTACTGGTTAGAAAAGCCTAACCGGAAGGGAAAAAACAAAACCAAGGTCACATACTAAGTAACGGGTTTCTTAACCACATTACCCAATTCCAATTAAAATTACAATTACGAGAAGAAAGCCATAAATAAGAAACCGAAACATAATAATTGAAAAGAAAATCTTTCTTATCAAGTTTCATACCAAAAATCGTCTTGTTTCGAGCATTCCGAATAAGCCACCAAGCAGTGAAAATAATCACCTCAATCGCATCATTTTTCTTCTTCACCCATCTAGACGAATGCAACCAACTAATGATGTTTTTCGACCCAAAACTGGTAGGAAAATCTAATTCCAACCAACAACCTATCGCTTTGCATAACCTGGACGCAATGAGAAACCCACCAAAAACACGATCCAAAACCTCCATCGAGTTCGAACAAACAGGACAAAGAATGGAAGGAATATCCATACCTATAATCGAAAGTTTTTATCTAGTTGGTAATCGATCCATTAACAACCGCCAGCTTAAGATGTTAACCTTTTAGGAACAAATTTATTCCATCTTGTACAACAGGACGCATCTGGTAACTCTCACCGATCAAGAAACATTCAAACACTTTTAACCGAAAAATTATCATCGTGGACTAATTCCCACACCCAATGGTCTTTTGAGTTTGATAAAGAAACTACATACAAAACGTCGACCAAGTCATTTAGTTGCTCCGACTCCACCCCGCCTCTTGGATCTCTCCTCCAATTCCAAACCCAAGAAGAATTAACCAACCTCTCATTTTAAAAGCAATCTTTGTTGACCTCTAAGTTGAAGATTCTTGGAAATCTCGAAGATAAAGAGGATTCTCCAATCCAAATGTCTTTCCAAAACAATGTTTTATTTCTGTTTCCCATCTTTTTTCGAGAGACAGAGGGGCAAAAGGGTATTATCATATAACTTATTAACCGCTTTAATAATACGAGACCAAATACCATTCCTTTTTATGTTACAAGACATGCCATCTTGCTACTTTTCGAGCCAAAAATCGCCTTTAAAATCCTCACCCATAAGGAATTTGGATTGTTAACAAATCTCCATCTCCATTTATATAACAAGGCAAGATTAAATTTCTTGAAACTACCTATGTCCAAACCTCCTTTAGATTTAGCGGCCAAAACAGAATTCCATTTAACCCAATGCCATCTTCGTTTTCCTTATCCCCTCCCCATAAAACCTCGCCAGCAAAGACTCTAATTTTTTTCTAACAACACCAACCGGTAACATGAAAAGAGATACATAGTAAATCCCCAATGATACAAGCATAGAAGTGATTAAGGTCAATCCCCCCCTATTGTAGCATCTGGCTTTCTAAAAATAATATAAAGAAATTTTGTTATTTAATTTCTTGTTATTAATTGTTGGCAATTAAATAATAAGATAATATAATGGATGATAGACTTAAATAAATATGGATCTAGAGTAATTATGGACTTAGTGAGCAAGTAGGCCTAAAGTTCATGGGCTTAAAGTATAGTATACCTTAAACTAGAGGTGCATAAAAAACCCGAACCCGGAACCGGTTTTTTTATACCCGGGTTTTTAATACCCGAACCCTTACCCGACCCTACCCGTAGGGTACGGATAGGATATGCACTTCAGTACCAAAACCCGTACCCAGAGCCGGACCCGATTTATACCCGGTATACCCGAAAACCGGAACAGGTTCCATACCCGGAACCGGGTTTTTCCAATACCCGAAACCGGGTTTTTCAAATACCCGATCTATACAGGAAAACTAACTGAAAATACCCCTAAAAATTATAACCCCTTAAAAAAATCCAATTTATACCCCAAAAAAGCCCCAAAAAAACCCAAAAATGGGGTTTTTTCAATACCCGAAAATAGGGTATTCGAATACCCGGTTCGATACCTGACCCGAAACCCGATGCATAGGGTATGGTTTTTAGAGAAAACACCTGGACCCGGACCCGACCCGAGTATTGCTAATACCCGATTTTCCAATACCAGGTCATACCCGAACCCAGTTCCATTTTAAAAACACACAATCAAAACGCACATAACTCTTGAATCTAAGAATTTTGCAAGAACAAGTTCAACATGTTTCAAGAAAAACAAGAAGAACAACGCTCAAGATCTAAATAGATTCTAGGTATGTTTTAAGCTATAAGCTCGGTCGTTTGAGTTCAGTTTGTTTATGATTTCTAGATCTAACTAAAATCGGGTTCTTTTATAAAATAAGATAAAGATTAGAACTTAAACTTAACCAAGTTAGATCTTTGGTTCACAACAATAACAATATAGGTTGTTTGGTAAATAGGATTAATAATAATAATAATAATAATAATAATAATAATAATAAAAGTAAGAAAATAATATTAATAACAAACGGTAGCAGCGGCAACATGGTGATTATAATAATAATATTAATTATAATAATAGTGTAAACAAAAAAAAGAATTAGAAATAGGCAGCAGCAAATCTGTATATAAATATGTTAAATGAAATATTAAACGTAACGTCTTTTTGGTTGAGTGGTTGATCAGTGAGATAGTGAGTGGGAGGTCTCGAGTTTGAATCCCGTCCCATTATAAGCTTAGTGAAAGCGAATCTTAAACATACTACTTGGTAGTGCTAGTGGTTGCATACTACTTGGTAGTGCAAGTGGTCCCAGCATGGGATGACAAATTGGGTTGTGCGAGTTCGAATTCCACCCTCAAAACATTATTTTTTAAAATGATAGAATTACAAATTTTGTCCTTTAAAATAAGACGAATTTCGGTTCGTGTCATTTTCTAAGTTTCCTTGCAGGCGGTGTACTTTAAACATTTTTTTCCTGCAAGTTTTGTCCTTTACGCTAACTGGGTTAGAAAAAGTCAATTAAATGCCCTCACGTGAGACGCATGTGAGGGCATTTTTGTCATTTCGTATATCTCTGCAACTAAGCCCTCTGTATCACTCTTCCCCCTCCCTCTCAGTCGAATCAATTCCCGTCGATTAAAAACCTTAAACCCTCGTGTCCGACGCGACTCAATTAGGGCTTCAATCAATTGCACATCATTCTCAGAACTTAAACACGTAAGATGGATGATCCTCCTCATCCTCGATTCTACATTCGTGAAGCTGATGAACAATCAAATGCTGATGCGTTTTATGGTAAGTTAAAACTTTAGGGTTTATAATTGGGTTTATTTAACTAACAGCTGTTTAATCTTGTTTGTATAGTAAATAATCCACATTTGTTCACGATCAAGATGCACCATGGTGGCAGTTTCACTAAATTTCTAGGACGGGTTTATAAGAGAGCCGTTGTCCATTTTGTTGACATGCTAGATATTAACAAGTTTTCAATTCACGAGCTTGATCGAATCTTGCTTGAATTATCCTATCCTACAGATAAGGTTAGATTCTACCATTATGTAGTACCGGGTTCAGAATTGGATTGGGGGCTTAGAGCTTTGGGAAGTGATGATGATGTTAGGGGATTTGCTAAGTATATTGGAGCTTTTAATCAGTTAATGAATGTGTATGTTGAGCATGAGTTCACCTCTGTACACACATACTTCTGCTTAACCTCAAAGTTTACCATTGAAGAGATAACAAATGAGGAGTTTCTTGCAAGCGAGGTCGTACTAGATAAAGCAAACTCAGTTAAGAAAATGTTGTTGTTGGAATGGCAAGATAGCACAAATGAGGTAGTTGTGGAACAAGACAAACAGGATGCAAATGTGAATGTTCAAGAAGAGAATAATGTTGGTGTTGTTGAACAACAAGACCAGATTGATATATGTCATGAGGATCCAGAATTTGACCCTATGTTTGGAGAGGATGCTTTTGGTGTGCAACCTACAAATGAGGTGGAGATTGATTACAATGGTGATGTAGATGGAGGTGGGGATGGAGGTGGATATGGTGTGCAGCCTACAAATGAGGTGGATATGGATTACAATGGAGGTGGGGATGGAGGTGGGGATGAAGATAGTGAAGATTCTTCAATTTCAGATGAAGAAAGTGGAGATGAGTCTTCAAGTTCAGATGAAAGTGGAACTGATGATAGTAGGGATTCTAACTATGAAATGAGAGATGAGAGTTCTGATGATGATGAACATCTAGAGGGTTGTCCAGTTAAGAAACCAAAGAATGTGAAGAAATCTAAGAACAAAAAGAAATCTAAAAATGTTAAGAAAACTAGGGATGGTGATGAAGATTCAGAAAGTGATTCAGATAGTGACTTCAACTATGAAGATGGTGAAATACATGATGTAGATGTAGATATGAGGGATTTCAGACTGCATACTGATTTTGAAGTTGAACAGCAGGATGCAAATTGTAGTTTAGAGGTTTTGGACATAGAAATGGATGATGTGATGTTGGATAATGATAGGATGTATAATGAGAAACAAAGAAATGAGGGGGACATGGATTATCTTTTCCATGTGGGACAAGTTTTTGGTACAAAAGCAGAGGTGAAGGATATGATCAAGGCACATGCAGTTGAAACAAGAAGACAAATTAGGATAAGAAAAGATGATTTGGTAAGGGTCAGGGCTGTGTGTGAAGGAGATATGGAAGTGCAGGGGGGTGGATCTAGCAGTGCTAATAAAGATGAGGGACCAGTCCAGAAAAGTATTGGGGGTAGGGGAAAAAGGAAAGACCCACTTGCTATTAGATGCCCTTGGGTACTGTTGTTGTCATACCAAAAGAGAACAGCTTCATGGAAAATTACAAGGTTGATAAATGAACATAAATGCCTTCAATCTAGGGAAATTTATGCTTGCACAGCCGGGTTCCTCTCAAACCATTTGGTTACTGATCTTCAAGATGACCCAAAGCTGAAAGTTAAATCCATCAAAGAAAGGTTTCAAAGGAGGTTTGAAGTTGGTGTGTCTGAGATGAAAGCTTATAGGGCAAAGATGTTGGCCAGGGAACATATAATTGGAAATTTCAGAGGCCAATATGGGTTATTGAGGGATTATATTGAAGAGTTGAAGAGGACTAATCCAGATACAACAGTGAAGCTTGAATTAGAAGAATGCTCAGATCCAACATCTGAGACAAGACAATTCAAGAGGATATACATCTGTTTGGGGTCTTTGAAAAAGGGGTTCAAAGCAATAGGTAGGGATCTGTTGGGACTGGATGGGGCTTTCCTTAAAAGTGCTTGGCCTGGTCAACTTTTAACAGCAGTTGCTCTAGATCCAAACAATGGATACTACCCTGTTGCATATGCTGTAGTTGAAGCTGAAACATTGAACTCTTGGGAATGGTTCTTGGAATGCCTTGGTGATGACTTGGATATAAACAACAGATCCAAGTTTACCTTTATGAGTGACAGGCAAAAGGGTCTTATACAGGCTGTAGATAAGTTGTTTCCTTCTGCAGAGCATAGGTTTTGTGTGAGGCACATTGAAGATAACCTAAGATCACTCTTCAGAGGAAAGCTTTTAAGGGATGCTCTTTGGAAGCTGGCTAGATGTACATCACCTACACAATATGAGAGAGAGATGAACAACCTAAAAAACTTGAACAAAAGGTGTCATCTTTGGGTATCTAAGATCCCACCAGAAACATGGTCAAGGTCACACTTCTCTGGTAAGTTTTTAATTTTGTATCCTTTATTCTCTCATAACTTTCAAGTTTTGTCCTTTATCTGTTGTGTTTTGTTATAATAGGTAGAGCAATGTCTGATATGTTGACCAACAACATGTGTGAATGTTTCAATTCAAAGCTGGTAGATGGAAGGGACAAGCCTATTATCACATTGCTGGAATACATCAGAGAATATGTGATGAGGAAGATTGTTACTGTGTTGAAGGTAATTGATAGGTCATCAGGGTTACTAACACCATATGCTACACAAATTATGGAGTCAGTGAAGAAGGAAGCAAGCAGGTGAGTTGTATGTGAATATTTACTTGTCTTGTAAATGATGTGAATGGTTTACATATTTGGATGATAGGTACTCTGTGCATTGGAACGGTGAGGATCATTATCAGGTAACAGGTCCATATGGTGATCAGTGTGTAGTGAACATGAGCACAAGTACATGTGCATGTAGGAGATAGGAGATAACTGGGATACCTTGTAGACATGTGGTGGCATGTATTTGGGTGAAGGGTGCACATGACAGATCTGTTGGCAGGCCAGAAACATTTGTCAAACCAATTTACACAATGGATAGGTGGAAGGCAGTGTATAGCTACAAGGTGTATCCCATCAATGGTATGAGTATGTGGCCCACATCACAAGTCCCAATCCAGATCACAGCTCCTAAATTAAAAAAGCAAAATGGAAGGCCAAAGAAATCAAGGAAAAAGTCAGCAGTGGAAAGGGAAGATGGTGGTTCAAGGAAAAAGTCAAAGGTTGATGCAAAGGGTAAGGGAAAGGCTGTGGAGGGTGAAGGCCAGAAAGTGAAGGCAGTGAGAAAGACAAAGCCAAAAGGATCAAACACTTGTGGGACATGTGGTCAAAAGGGTCACAACAAGAGATCATGCATGAAAAATTTTGCAGATTAATGTGCCTACTGTTTGACTGTTTTTGTAGTTTTTATGACTTTATGGTATGGATATTTTTATGACTGTTTTTGCAGATTAAGTTGTTAGACTTTTTTTGAAGTTTTTCATGGTATGGATGTATTAAGTTGTTGTCTGGACTTATTTTAAGTTTTTCAAACACTTGTATGGATGTATTAAGTTGTTATGGATGTATTAAGTTTTTCATGTTTTTGAAGTTTTTCATGGTATGGTAATGGTTGTGCATAACTACAGATGGATGGATCAGATGTTACTTATTTTAAGGGTTTGGACATATTTGCCCTTGGATCAGATTTTACTTAATTTAATGGTTTGGCAGTTTTTACTTATTTGCCCTTGGATCAGATCAGATCATATTATGCAGTATCATCTCTTGGTTTATGGATGTTGTAGATGGATGTGCAGATAGTGCACAATGTGCAGATTGTGCATGATGTGCAGATTGTGCATGATGTGCAGATTCTGCATAATGTGTAGATAGTGCACAATGTGCAGATTGTGCATCATGTGTAGATAGTGCACAATGTGCAGATTGTGTATACAATCCATCCAAAAGTCCAAAATAAACTAACCAAAGATCCAAATTAAATCCAAAATAAACTGATGATACATTGCTTAAAAGGGATCCAAAATTACATCCAAAATAAAGTCAAAATACATAATACTTAAACTGCATAAAGTCCTAAATTAACTAATAAAGTCAAAATACAAATAGTCAACAACTTCATATTCAGTCAACTAGTTACATTTTCATTGCAATTACAATTGCAATGAAAATGATCCAACTAATGACCAATCTGTTCTTCATCTTCCTTGCTTGTTCTTTATAACTCTCTAAACTTTGTTCAACCATGTTTTTCGATTTCAATAAGCCCGGGATAATCTCCAATGCCCGTTCACACATTGGTGGGTCACGCCATCCAAGAAAGGGGCAATCCGATGTCTGGAAAAGAGGAGAAACATGAAGTATAAACAATTGACTGGAACTTAAATCGAATTACACACTTACCATGTCCGGACAAGAGAAAAACCGACGACCTGGATTTCTATCAGTCCATGAAGTTCGAACAACTGCTACCTTGCCACAAACACAGTAAGCCATCATCAATTGAGCCCTGGTATTTGAATTTCGCATCGAGCCCTAATTGATTGAAGCCCTAATTGAGTCGCGTCGGACACGAGCCCTAATTGAAGCCCTGATTGAAGCCCTAATTGATTCGCGTCGCCGAAGAATTGAATCGATTGAAGGTGGGGTTGGGTTAAAAAGAGGGGGAAGAGTGATACAGAGGGCTTAGTTGCAGAGATATACGAAATGACAAAAATGCCCTCACATGCGTCTCACGTGAGGGCATTTAACTGACTTTTTCTAACCCAGTTAGCGTAAAGGACAAAACTTGCAGGAAAAAAATGTTTAAAGTACACCGCCTGCAAGAAAACTTAGAAAAGGACACGAACCGAAATTCGTCTTATTTTAAAGGACAAAATTTGTAATTCTGTCTTTTAAAATAATGCGATTGGGCCTATCCATGCGATTTGGCAACAAGTTCCACCATCCTAACATTACCAATCACCACAATCATCCTTACTTTCATCCTTTCACACCATACCCTAATCATCTTGTTTTTTATTAGAGCACGACATCTACATTAGAAAGTAAATATGTATGTATGAAAGAAAGAAACATTAACAGGTTAAATAAGTAATGTGTATCTCCGGATACGAAAGTGTAAGTATGTGAATGTACGGTATGTTGCCTGTTAAATTAGAACTCACTCAGTGTAACTGACTTTTAGTATGCACGCAAATAAATAGGATGAAACAGCTGGCTTGAGGAACACACATGACAGAAGAATAAAGACGCCGGCATCTGAAGATTGGAAGTTATGATGTTTTGTGATATTTGAACTTAAAAGACATGTTTGAATGTTTTGTTTAAATTTAAGATTATGTAAGTATGGTTGAAGTTTTAATTATTCCGAGAAAGTTTTAATTAATTTTGATATTTAGAACTGTGTTTATGAGTTCATCCAACGACAATGTAGGGCACCTGAGCTCGGGGCCTTACATTAAGACATAGGGCCGTCTCTGAGAATTATTTAAATATTTTGGGCCGAAGGCGAAAAATATATTGGGCCTTACGTAAAAGGAGTATTTTGTTGGATTTAAATAATTTAATTTTTAAATGGGCATGCATGGTTATGATTTGGACGGTATAAAAAACTTTTGTATAAAAGCAAGCTTAAACATGTCTCAAATGAGACTAGAATTCATGATCTTTTGGTTGAGTTATACCCATTTACCTCTAGACCAAGCTAGTTACTATGTAATTGAGTTTGAACATTAAATATATATATATATATATATATATATATATTGTTTTTTCACAAAAATACATATAATCTTTTTTAAAAATTTCGGGTCTAAGCGGTGTGTTGGGCCGGGGTCCGTCGACCACCCAGCCCACCTAGGGCCGACCGTGTTATGACATATGAGGCACGGAAACGCATGAAAGAGGTGAGTCCCCGTCTCGGGGACGATATGGGGACGGAAACGCCGGAGAAACGCCGCCGTTTCCTGGACGATTCCGGTAATTGGGGACGGGTCGTAAAACGCATCTGGAAAACGGGGACGACAACTAAAGGTTTCAGGGACGGCCTTTACCAGATTGATTTGGATGAGTTTTAGCGGCCACTTAGTGAACTTTGGCGACGAACTCCGGCGCCAGAGCTGTAGTGTTTGCTGGGAACAAGAAAGAAGAAGGAAAAAAAGAATTGTGGTGGCTGGTAACATTGCTTTAAGGTTTTTCAGGTTTAAATAAGTTTACATCTTCTAACATTTAACCCCCTTATCTTTTAATTGTTTGTATTTAATCTCTAAAACTTATAAATTTTAGCATAAAAAGTTTGAAATTAGTTTGTGTATTTTAATATTTAACCCCTCTATTATTATTAGTTACATTTAGTCTTTAAATTTTTAAAAGTATATTTAACATTTAACAAAACCTAACCTAAAAAAAAGTAAAAATCTATTACCGGGCCTTTTGTTTGTTTACTGCTTTTATTTTATTTAATTTTTTATTTTTAAAACATTTTGTAATTTGACGTAGAGACGTATATTTTATTAAATTTATTACATTTTTGGTCGTACCCTTACCGTATCCGTATCTTGAATTTTTGATTTTTGCCGTTTTTCGTACCCGTAACGTCCCCGTATCCTGATCCCGTACCTGTTCCCGTGCTACTTAGGTTATGACAACATTGAAAACGGTAGAAATAACAAAAATGAAAGAAAAATTATATGAAGTTGTTCATGATTTTACTTGGAATGAGTTTGGCTCCAGTTTTAGCTCTTCCAAATTTTAAGAAAAAAAAATATACCTTAAATGTAGTGGGGCTGTTATACGCAGAACAATTACTTTCTTTTTATGTCAAGGAGTTACTTGCAATTGTTTTAGTGGTCAAGCATTGGCGCCGTTATTTTGTTCTAAATGGATTCACTATTAAGAATGAATGATTAACATAGCTTGAAGCATTTACTGCATCAGAAAGTATCCAAGAAAGAAGTGAAAAGTGTAGTTGCAGATGCTTTATCTCATGTTCACTAGCTGTCGTTATTTACTATGTTTCTTAAATCTTTTGATCCATATCAATTGTCATCGGATAGAATCAAAGTCTTGGGTAAGTGATGCACCCCTACAGGCCATAACTTAGGGGCTGTTTGTTTTTCCTCAAAAGCTCTTCCAGACCACTTTCCTCTTCGTCGCGCAGAACACGCGCAGAGCTTTTGGTCTGCAGTGTGTTTGTTTTCCCGAAGACATTTCATTAAAAAACCTCTTCGCGCCCTCTTCTCCTAGAAGTGTTGTTCAACCCACTTCCCACCTCTTCACATCTTCATTCTTATTTTTTCATCAGACAAGCTCCTCTCAAACCCTAGCCAAGCTCCACCCTCTCTTCTCCTTCTCTTCGCCTCCTCCACCCTCCACCCCCACCGCCGGCTAGCCTCCGGCCGCTGCACCCCACCCCCACCTCCGCCCCAACCTCAACCTCCGGACGCCGCACCCCAGCCCCACATCCGACCGTCAAGCTCAAGATCTGCCACCACCTGTCCACCACCGTCAAGCTCAAGATCTGCCACCACCGGGCACCACCTGTTCATCCGTTCGTCAAGATCCAAGCTCCAAGATCTAAGCTAAATATATGTAAACATTATAATTTATTTTTCAATATATACCTACATATAACAAATGTGTGGCTAATAATCTATATCTACATGTCTGAGGCAACACATCATAACACTTAATTTATGTGTAAGTAAAGACAATTACAAACACATAATAGCCTTTTACCAACACATACTATATGTGGCTAATGACCCAAATTTCTTGTAGTGACCATGTTTTAGATCTGTAATCTTGTAATTTGCCCGATTTTAATGAGAAATTACATGTGTTTGTTTCAATTTTGAGTTTAATTTGATTAATTATTGTGTTTTGTTGTGTTAAAAAGTGTGAGAATTATTCTCCGGAAAGTTTTCCGGCATAGTCTCCGGCAACCCCTTAGCGGCGACGACATGGTGTTTTCCGGCATTTATATGTTAAACGACTTTTTTATTGAAATTTCATCTTATTTAAAAATTTCGGTTATATTTTAGAAGTCTGCAGACGTTAAAAAACAAACAATCTTCTTCTTGCAAACTGCAGAGGTTTGGCCCACCTCTTCTGCTACAGATGCTTGCAGATGTGGTCCGCAGACTGCAGACATTTTACATTTTACAGACTACAGACATTTTACATCTTAAAAAACAAACAGCACCTTAATAAATGGCCAGGGTCAATCATTAAATAAGCATGCTTGGGATGGTAGTCTTTTAAAACTAAAGCAAAAGTTGGTAACTAGTGGTGATGAGGAACTTTGAATGAATATTATTCGTCTTTTTTATTCTTCAGTGGGGTCATTAAACAATTTATTATATTGGAGATGCAATATTAAACAACATAGTTTGGGAAAACACAATGGGTGGTACCGTTGATCTTAAATTCGCGGTTTGGAGTGCATCATTAGTTAAGGACTAGTTTTTGGCGTTTAAGTTATTTTGTTTATGGAGTTTATTTTATTTAGAGTTAGAGTTTGTTTAAGTTTCCTAATTCTAGTTTTTTCTTATTCTTTAATTTTAGTGTTAGGCTTGTTTTCTTTTCATTGTAAGTTTTAATTTGATTATTCATAAAGAAACGAGTAACTCCCGTGTTTGAGCATCGTTTTCGTGTTAGGAGCAGAAGTGGGTGTTGTAGTTGGTTTGTTTCAATCTCTAATAAATGGTATCAGAGCCTTTAAAGTTCGTAATAGCATTGGTTGAAGTGGTTGTTGGTACAGACGGATCAAACAATAAGATCAAACAAATGATCACGAGATATTGGTGTGACAACCCTTGACTTTTCCATGTAATCAAACGAACTTCACAAACATACAAAGAAAGAGACTTAAAAATAATAATCTCGATCCCTATTTATAGATTTACTTAACTTCCTCTTCAGGACATACCTTTCCTAAACCTATTGCAATTCAATTAATTGAAATAAATAAACTTTAATAAAGCTTAACAAACTAAACCCTTAACTTTACTAATAATCAAGATTAACATTCATTCACCCTTTTAATCTTGAATTGTTCATCTCTTTTGTACTGCCAAGGTCTTGAATTCCTAATAGCACTCTTAACTCTTCAATTTTAAACATTGGTTCATCTTTATCGTTTCTTTTTAGTTGTTTGTAACAAACCTGCTTAAAAGGTTCTTCACGCTCATCGTTCTAACCATACACATTCATCTTAGATACGAATTCATTCTCGGTGATCTTCTTTCTCTCTTTATCTGGCTCACGTTGGTCTTTTCTTTCTGACTATTCTTTTAAACATTTCATTTGGTTCTAACTTTTCATCAACAAATGCTCGATTGTTGACTTTTACACACGATTCTAGATCTGCAGATTTGTGAGCTCCACCATTCCTTTCATTCAGTAGAAGATCCTTTCTCTCATCCTTATAATTAGTGGCAGATTTCTTGCTTCGTTTCTGCTCACTTATCTTAACAATCTTCTCATCTTCAAGGTTGTTTAAGTCAGAAAAAAAATACCTAAAGATTTACCATGTTATATTCTTCTGAAGAATAATTTCTCTCTATTCGATCTTTCTTTTTCTTCACTTTCTAAAATAGTTTGCAAAGCTTCTTCTTTCTCTTCAAATTCTTGAGCTTCCTTCTTACATGGTTGTTCTTCTTGAACAATCACATCCTATTTTTCTTCTCAGCGATCTCATTCAATCTTTCTTTCTCAATGGCTTCTTGAGTTGCTTTTCCATCTCTACCTTTCGTACATAGTGAATTCCAAGAAATTAAATATGTAAGCCATACTTCCTTAGCATTCATGAGTATGCCAACTTGTACCAAGATGTCTTCTAGTAGGGTTTGACATAAGTACCCCAGTGCTGTGTACACCTTCCTTTCATCTATAGCTACGCCGACTGTAGGTTCAATAACGCCCCAAAATGTAAGGCCCCACACCTGGGTATCCTACATTTGGTGCTGGATTTACTCATAAAAACAGTTCTAAAATCAGAGTTAGTTAAAACTTTTGCGAAAATATAAAAGTCAACCATTTCTTACAAACCATAAGGTACTTGTCTCAAAACAACATAACAAATAGTCTCAACAATAAACATAAAATGACAAATGATTCTTTCTTTCTTCGATGCTAGTCTTTCCTTGAATGCCATGTGTCCCTCCTCAAGCTACCTGTCTCATCCTACTTATCTGCGTGCATACTAAAAGTCAACTATGCTGAGTGAGTTCTAGTTTAACAAGTTACAGGTTAGTCTTATGTATTTACTTACATATTCGTACCCGTAGGTACCATTCTTACTTTTATCCTGTACATGTTTTCTTTCGCCTTACATATTTATTATTTTATTCTTTCATATACATTTATTTATTCTTATTTGTTCTTTCACATTCGTACGAACATTACTTTGTACTGTTCTTGCATTATTCTTACACTTTCTTATATAATATATAATTATTCTTACATTATTGCACATATATTATAAGGGTCTATCACCCGACCTTTTGCACAGATATTATAAGGGTCTGCCAACTCACCTATTGCACAGATATTATAAGGGTCTCCCGCTCGACCTCTTGCACAGATATTATAGGGTCTGCCGCCCGACCTCTTGCACCGATATCGTAAAGTCGGTCACTTTATTCTTGCCCAATTATTAGAAGGGCCTGTATTTATACTTATATCTTTCTAGTCTTACAATTAATTCTGTCAGTCCTGTAATAATTATCACATTCTTCATATATATATATATATATTCATATCTTTCTAGTCTTACAATATTTCTTTCATATTATATGCACATGTATATATTTATATCTTTCTAGTCTTACAGGTATGCACACAGCCCCGAAAACATTTTCAAAGAGGAATAGGGCTAGAACTCACCTGGAGTTGGCTCCTTTCAGAGTTTATGGTCACCCCTCTTTTTAGCTCAGCACGGCTAATAGTGTAACAATTACAAGTGTCAATCATCTAGGTCTAACTACCCCGAACTTTTAAGTTAACGAAACCCTTAACGAACCGGGGGGGGTGTTCGCTCGAAAACAACCTCTGCTCTACTCGGATTAAACGAGTCGAGCCTGTGCACTCGGCTCGAATGGAATCTATTCCAGTCGAGTGCCTCGGCTCGAATGATTTTCCATTCGAGTCTGGTGACTCGGCTCGTGTTGGTCCAGCTCGGCTCGATTCGGGACCTTCCATTTTGTCACTTTTCACATCTCGTTACACCCATTTAACGTTAGCGTAAGTTTCAGGTCATAACAACTTCATTTCCTTGCTCAATACGGCCTGAACACCACTTGTTCAAACCGACTAAAACCCAAGTAACTTTCTTACCACAAATTTTACACTTTTCTTGCTTAACAAAACCCGATTCACCTTAGCCTTTAAATCTTAACACAAACCGACCTTAAAAACCTATTCTTTCATCTAATACATACCTTTTTAGATATTTGTTAGGTTTGGATCTTGGACCTCAAAGGAATCCAGACGGGTTTTCTTTGCTTGATGTTGCTTGAATAGGAGTCCACCTTTCTTACTTGAATCTTGAATGAAATGAGGGAAGAAGAGAGAGTTTATGTGTGTACAGAGAGGGTGTCTGGAGGTTGAAGATGATGAATGAGAATGTTTTAGGGTTTAAGGGAGGTTTATGAGTTTAAATACTTCAAGTCCATGGACCTTAGGCCCGCAACCATTCTCAAATCCGTTAACATATCATAAGCCTACCATTCCATCCCATTATTATTTAACATAATTAAATAACAACACATAAGAAACAATAAAAACTTCTTTTATTTAATATTCTAAAAATACGGATGTTACAAGTCTTCCCTCCTTAAAAAGGTTTCATCCCTGAAACCTAACTATTACTTAAACAAATCTAGGTAAAACTTGCACAACTCTTCTTCAACTTCCCAAGTAGCATCCGATCCCTTACGGTGCTTCCATAATACCTTTACCAACAGAATAACCTTGCAACGAAGCTGCCTTTCCTTAAGATCAACTATCTCCACAAGCTGCTCGATGTAGTTTAACTGACCATCAACCTCAATGTCTAGAAGAGGTACGTGAGACGTATCATCAGCTAGGCATTTTCTCAAATGGGAAACATCGAAGGTAGAGTGGATTCCTTCCAGTTCCTCAGGTAGATCTAGCTTATAAGCCACTTCTCCCACACGGGCTATGATTCTGAACGGTCCGATGTACCTCGGACTCAGTTTTCTCCTCTTTCTAAAATAAATAATTCCTTTCCAAGGCGAGACCTTGAGAATCACGTTATCACCAACGTTAAACTCAATCGGTCATCCCCGCTTATCGGCATATGACTTCTGACGATCTTGAGCATCTTTCATCCTTGTCTTAATCTTATTAAACCTTGAAGAGCTTTCTTGCATGAATTCCAAGCTTCCGAGCTCTTTCTGACCACTTTCTCCCCAACATAAAGGAGTTCTACAGCGTCTACCATACAACATCTCAAACGAAGACATTCCAATACTCGAATGGTAGCTATTGTTGTAAGAGAATTCTACCAAGTGCAGATGATCATCCCAACTTCCTCCAAAGTCTAACACACATGCACGTAGCATATCCTCAAGGGTTTGGATAGTCCGTTCGGACTGCCCATCTGTTTGAGGATGATATGACGTGCTGATGTTCAGTCTTGTTCCCATCGCTTCATGGAACTTCTTCCAAAATCTTGAAGTAAAGCGGGTATCTCTATCGGACACGATTGACAACGGCACCCCATGCTTTGTTACGACTTCCTTAATGAACACGTTCGCTAACGTTTCTGACGAGATAGCCTCTTGTACAGGCAGAAAGTGAGCACTTTTCGTCAAACGGTCCACAATCACCCAGATGGTATTATGATTTCTAGTTTACGTGGTAGTTTAGTTACAAAATCCATGGTGATGTGTTCCCATTTCCATTCGGGTATCTCCAAAGGCTGCATCTTTCCATATGGTTTCTGGTGCTATGCTTATTACCAACTGAAATGTAGTAGTTTTGAGGCTCCTACCGGTGGCCGGGTATGAAGAATGAAGTAGCAGATTATGTCAGTAAGTGCTTAACTTGCTTGCAAGTCAAGGGAGAACACTAGAAACCATATGGAAAGATGCAGCCATTGGAGATACTCAAATGGAAATGGGACACATTACCATGGTTTCATAATCAAGCTACCGTGTATAGCTATGAATCATGATACCATTTGGGTGATTATGGACCGATTGACGAAAAGTGCTGTGAACTCCGCTAAACAGGCCAATTTTCGTACAATGCTTAATTTTAATTTCTTTACGTTAATTCCCACTTGATTAAATTTTGTTAAGTTTAATCCCAATTAGCATAGCATAAGCCCACGTGCACGATACACTGCATCTAAGTAATTTTTTTTTATATAAAAATTACTCAAACTTTCGGATTTATCTGACAAATACGGGCGTTGGTGATCATTTTTTAAACGACTCGAATGTATTTAACGAACCAATAAGTTTTGATTCTATATTTACGAATATATTTTTACCGACAACGAATATGAGACAAACTACAAGTGCTTATTATTTATTTAAAACCTTACGATATGCCGGTACGTAAACATGTGCAACATCTAATTAAGTAAGGCTTGATTAAACTTGTAATAAATCTAAAACTAACAAATATTTTCCAATGGAAATTAACTAATTAATAGACTTATTCTTGTTGCTCAAAAAATCATGTCCCAAACGTTTGAATTATAAACATGTACACATTTCACAAGTTTGAATAATTCAAAGCCTTGAATTATTGTCTGTTGCAAGATATACACACACATACCACCAATATGAATTACAAACAGATAAATGTATATTCATAGCAATATAGTACATGTACATAAGTCAAGGTCTTGTTACCAACTTTATCATTTCAATCCTTCTTTGTCTACCCACCCAAGGTTCCAGCCAACTTACCATTCCCAAATCTTTCATTTTGTTAAACTTTACCATGTTGTCATATACACCACACATTCTCCATGAGTTGATAGATAATATCTATGGCATATTATATTAAAGCCTACAAATACCTATAAGTCAAAGTTCACAGTATTAAAACTAATCATACCATATCTATCCCATGCTTCACCAAACCACCACCCTCATCTCCTTAAATCTCGGGCATCACATCCCAACCCCACCTCCAATACCTGTAGCATTAATATGCCTTTGAAGAAACACTAATCAACCCCAGGCAGATTACAGATAATCTGAGGGTTAAGTAATGTTTCCCACGGGGATTAGGTCCGGCAAAGAAGGATGTTCTTCAGATGACCTGCAAAACAGACACCGTGAGCTCGTCACTGAGAAGGGGGGGGGGGGTTCCTTCTTGTGACCACCCTCCGGCGTGAGAATCAGACTAGATTGCTCTGAATATAAGCGTATATTGAGAGAAATAGCTAGTGAAGGTAAAATACCAGATGATCCTACCGTTCCAAGGTGTTGGAGTATTTATAGCCGAAGGTAGGTTTCCAAGCAGGTACGGCCAGCTGTATAATATTCCTGTTCTACCAACTATGGGCTACGCACGTGCCATGCTGGTTGGTGGGTAGGCAGCGGCTGATAGTGACCAGGCCGGCTGTGTACTATTCCTTTTCCACCAACTGCAGGCTATGTGCGTGCCACGACAAGGGTTGGTGAGTAGGCAGCGGCTAATAGTGACAAACAGTACTAGAGCATGCTCCTCGTACTGTTTTTCGGTGAGCTGTCACCCTGTGATTGGTTCATGGGCTGCTTTGGTCAGATCTTGTCTATTTTGTCCATACCTTGGCAGGTATAGTACAAAAGATCTTCCAGAAGCATACGGACTGGCTCATTTAGGCGGGAGTATTCCCGCCTTGCTCATTCCTTCAGGTGACACTGAATTATTGAGTGCCTTGTGCGTGTAGCCTTGCTATTAGTGTGGGTAGCCTTCCCTGATGGCTTGTATCCGCAGCTGCGGGGACAGGCGGGGTACTTCACCATTGGGAGGCTTTCCCTGCGTGAACAGCTGGCGTACTGCGCGTAAGGTCTTCATCTCTGAGCATGGTGGGTCCTGCGGAACCAGTTGGTCCTTGCGCAGACGTCCCTCTTCAAGGTGAGTCTTGCGAGTCCAACTGGGCTCTGCTGGGACCTACCTCTTCAAGTCCCCCCAGTCCAATGTTCTTCTCATGAATTGTTAATAAGTGAGGTGAACTTTTGGACTTGAGCAAGAGGTTTTGAAAAGGGTTTTTGTAGTTTTAAGGTTTTCCGTGGGGATTCTTCCCGCGGTTTTCCTAATGTCACGTGCAGAAATTCCCGACTTTTCTGCTTGATCTTTGGGTCTGATGCGGGTAGGTGTGTAACCTCCTCGCAAGTCAGGAGCGTTGAGTTCCACTTGTGTAGATTCTCCATGAGGTTTTAGTAGTTTTGAACATAGTGATCAATTATGTTAAAACCACCAATTCCATCTTGGAGCTTCAAACAATCTAGTTCTCGACGTTCCCGCTATGCGGGGATGTTAGTCTCGTTTCCGCAAGCATGGCCCAGAAGATCCTTCTTGGTTTCAATTCCCTGCGGAGTGCTAGGTATGTGAAGGGTTTCGCCTTGACACTGTACCCGCACTCGTCTTATAGTTACTTTACTTCCAAGGTATTGCTGGCTTCAATTCCCTGCGGGTGCTAAGTATGTGAAGGGTTTTGCCTTGACACTGTACCCGCACCCGTCTTACAGTTACTTGGTTGCCGAGGTAAGGGGTATAGTCCCGCTTACTTTTGAATCTTTTTGAAATTCGAAGAGTTGGTGAAAGGATAAGAACAGTCCAAACTGTTGAAACGTCGTCCGACGGTTTCTTCTGACAGTGTCAGGACGTGCAGGAAGTTATGGCGACGTGACAGTATATGGTCATTCCAGACGCTTTTTCAGGCGCGTGGGCGCGGTTTTTCGGGCGCGTGGGTGCGGATTTTACGGCGCGCGTCCCGTCAACAGCTGTTGCCAGCTTGCTTTTTCCACGTGTCATAGTTTCATTGCACCAGCTCTTTTCTCTCTCCTCCGCATTAAATTCATCGCATTCATTGCGATGAGTATATAAAGGGGGAGAGGGTTCATCTTAATCCACACTTTCACTTCTCTTCTTCCTCTATGCGATTTCCGGCGAATACTCAAACTTTCTGTCGAGCATTCTCCTGAAATCGTTCTTCCTTACCACCAAAACATGTCTACTCATGATCCAGAAGCTATCGTCGAGGAGTCTGACTTGTATGTCGAGAACCCGACGTCTACGTCCGATAAGGACGATAAGAGCACTGCCGGCGAATGCCAGTGTGCTCTTCCTATCGAGCTTTACCGGTACATCGTCCGGAAGTTCATGCTCGAGCCGTTCGAGCCTGAGTTTCCGGAGACACACCAGACGGTGTACGATGCCCCCAAAGGCAAAATAGGGGTATATGCCGCCTTCTTCGTCTATGGGAATCTTAGGTTCCCATTGACGAAGTTTGTATACCGTATTCTGGATAGACACGGTGTGCACCTGACGGAGGTACACCCAATGGCGATCGCCAAGATCCGCCATTTTGAGTGGGTGTGCCTCATTCTTGGCGTGGATCCCCACGTCGACCGCCTGACCTTCTACACCTGGAGGTGCATCCAAGGCTGGTTCACCCTGGTCACCCGGATCAAGGGTTTGAAGATCTGCGCTACCGAGAGCAGTCTTCGGTCTTGGAAGCGGGAGTTCTTTTACATCTCTGCCCGTGTCGTCCCTATAGCGATGACATTTAAGAACGGGAGAGCTCTCCCCAGCCTTCACGCCTCCAACTACCAGGAGGCGGAATGGTTCTCCAAGATTTCCCAGATCCAGACTCCGGTTTACCGCTTTCCGGAGTCCGGGATGGTGATGCTCGGTATGAGCAGGGTGTGGAAGGATGCTGGGGCGGATGCGCCACAGATTCCCATCGTACTTGAATACGGTTTGAACTTTATCCTTTACGGTATGCTCCGTCTTCTTTGTTGATTTAAGGTTTTTTCTAACTGTTTCTTTTTATTTCAGAGGGAAATGACTTGCAGTCCCTCCTGCATCCGCGGGAAGCTGACGGTCCCGCTCGGTTGGGTACTCGGGCTCTTGATGAGAACGATTTGCCCATCCTTGCGCAGACTGCGGATCGGTTTGTGGAGGCCTATTCGCCAGGTCACGAAATACTGAGCGCCACGCGGCCAGGTAAAAGACTATTTAACCCTCGCCCTCTGAATGCTGAAACCTCTGCTGGAATTCCTCTAATCTTGTCATCTTCTGATGAGGAATCCGCAGATGGTCCTTTTCTTGCGCGGAAGAAGAAGGCTGCTGGCGGGAAGGGCAAGGCGAAGGTAGCCTCCACTGCCGACCAGGTGAACCGGTCTGAGTCGGAGACCGAGATTGAAGAGGCGGCGGGGAACCCAGGTGGTGTTGAGACCACTGCTCCGGAGGCTGAGACGACTGTCACCTCCGAGCAGCCCAGGACGATTACGGTGACCGGTATGAAGAGGCCGGCTCCATCGGGTTCGTCCCCGCCCGTTCGCACCTTCAAGCTCAAAAGGACCCGTAAGTACAAACTTCCTTTACTTTTAATTTCATATCTTTCCGCCATTATACTTATATATCTTTTTTGTGCAGGCGTGGATGCTACCGCATTCCAGGGTGGAGCGGGGAGGAGCACCTCCGGACCCATGACGGTAGGCTCGGTCAACATACCTGAGGCGATGACCCAGGCGACTGCGCCTGCTTCAGTTGGTTCAGTTGCTCACCCAGTTGAGCCAACTGTTCCAACTGTGACAAAATCTCCGCCGGCTGTCAGTGTCATATTCACTGATTCCTTCACTGGACCGGCGGTGAATGTTTCTGTGGATTCTTCCGCAGCCGCGGCCACGGTTGTGAGTTCACCTCCGTTGGTTTCCGCCGCGGCAGCCTCCACCACGCCTCCTCCGGCGCCGGCGACTACGGCCGGTCCTTCAGGTATGCACGAGGTTGGGGCGTCTAGCCAATCCTTGCCTCCTTCCCATCTCCCCGACCTTTTGGATGGATATCCCTTAAGTTTAGGTGATGGGTTTGGTGGCTATCGGCCTGTTGTCGACCCTACAGGTGCGTAGGGTTAATTTGGCCTATATTCCTTATCATTTCTTTTGCTAACTCTTTTGCTTTATTGCAGTTCGTGACTCCAACAAGGTGTACGCTCCTCGGTGGAGTATCCGCCGGGGAACGACCCTCCGGACTGCTGAGGATTGTGTCGAGTGGACACGCCACGCCGCCCCCACTGGTGCGCTGGGGGAAGCCATGGCCAGCTACCAGGAGGGTAGGCTGTCCAACGAGCTTCGGATTCTCGTTGCCCGGATGCAGCCGCGCGTCGAGCTGCTTTGTCGTGAAAACGACAAGTTAAAGGCAGCTCGTAACCTGGAAGTGGCTCAGGCGCGGGCTATCCGAGAGGAGAATACGAAGCTTGCCGCCGTTGAGTATTCCCGCCTTGCTCATTTGGGCGGGAGTATTCCCGCCTTGCTCATTCCTTCAGGTGACACTGAATTATTGAGTGCCTTCAAGGCCCTCGAGGTTGAAGTTCAGGCCCGGCTTGAGGCCCGTTCTAAGGCTGCCCAAGCTGTTAACGAACAGCTTCGGCTGGCCAAGGAAACTGCATGGAACGCAACCGAGAGGGCCACCAAGGCTGAAGCTGTTGCTGAGCCTCTACGCATCGAAAATGAGGAACTTAAAGCCAGATTAGAGAGGCTCCAGCAGGCTCATGATGCCTTGGCCATGGAAGATGCTAAGAAGCTCCAAGAGATCTTGGACCAGAGGGGGGTGCTTGACCATACTGAGCGTAAGCTAAAGGGTGTCGAAGAGGCTGCAGCCAAAGATGTGTTGTTTGCCAACCTCACAAAGAACGAAGCCGAACGCGCCCGTAATGAAGCTCAAGCTGCCCTCCAGGAGGCTCTGGTTGCCAAGGAATGGCTTCTTCGAGAAGCGTTGTCGCAGGTATGCGCAGCTTCCTAACTTCTAACTTCTTTACGCTTTTCCTTACTCTTGAGTTTGACAAACTTCTGTTTTGTAGGTTGTGCATCGGGTGTTCACGAATACATCATATGACGATGCGATGAGCGCAGCCCTCAACGCTTCTCATGAGGACGGG
Source organism: Bidens hawaiensis (assembly GCF_021521415.1). Classification (NCBI taxonomy): domain Eukaryota; kingdom Viridiplantae; phylum Streptophyta; class Magnoliopsida; order Asterales; family Asteraceae; genus Bidens; species Bidens hawaiensis. The sequence continues at coordinate 92,668 of NW_027505509.1, read as the reverse complement.
GAAAAGGCTGGCTTCCTGCTTGGTCCAGGGTTTGTTGAACAAGGCATCCCGCCTTCCAACTTCCCTCTTTACAATGTGGATACTGAAGCTGCGTATGACCAAGCAGTGAATCAGTATGCTGCCTTCCCGCATCCGGTGGTGGAGAAGGTGAACGAGATTGCTGCTGCTGATGATGGGCTAGCTATCCTTAAAGCTTTCCTTGAACCGCCACACTCTACTGATGGTGCGGGTCCAAGTGGAAGTGGTCATGAAGCTTGATCCTTTAGATCCCTTTCCATCATTAGAGTAGATTTTTATTTTTGTATAGCTTCGTTTGTATGCGGGTATGTACCCAGCAATCTTTGTAATATTTGAATTTCGCTGGAATAAAGATTATTTGCTAATGCCTTGCCTTGTTTATTTCACGCATATTTTGATTTAACTTAGCAATTTCTTTAGTACTCAGATAAGTTGACTTTTCAACGTGGCTGATAATAAGTTAAAGTTTTGCTTCCTCTTTCGTAATTGTGCGGATAAGACCGTCACTTTCACTTAGTAGGATGGCTAAACTTTACCTATATCTGACATGCGTGGAAGTTTTCCTCATCTTTTCCTTTGAAATTTTCTAAGTGTTTTGAATAAGTTAACCTTTCGACGCGCGGTTGCCAATAGGTCAATGTTCAGTTTCCTATATCATGATTGTGCGGGTAGGACCGTTACTTTCATTTATTGGGATGACCAAACTTCACCTATAGCTGACCTGCGTGAAGGTTTTCCTTAGAAATTTTTACCGTTTTGTGTTTATGCGGGTTTTGCCGCCTTCCACACGCAACGACTTACTTCTTCCCACATTTATGCGGTGAATACCGGCATATCAGCATGGGAAGTTCATAAGTATAAAGGTAAGGCTATTAACACAATGTGAAAGGAGAATCATTTCCATTAGAAGTGGCTCTAGGCCTTTACAAGTTTGGAATTGATCTACATGTAACATTTGCGTAATTGAGCTCCATTCCATGTTCTTGGGATGGGGGTGCCATCGAGCCTTTCGAGCCGGTATGCGCCCTTTCCCAAAACTTCTTTGATAATGTACGGTCCTTCCCAGACCGGTGCCAGTTTTCCCGGGCGCTCTTGGTTTGAAGCCTCGTTGTTACGCAAGATGTAGTCTCCTACATTGAAGTTGCAGAGTTTTACCCGCGTGTTGTAGTACTTTTGCATTTGTCGCTTGTAGTTTTCTTCACGCGCTGCGGCTAAGTCTCTGCGTTCTTCGGTTAGCATAAGGTATAACCGTCTTTCCGCATCATTGTCTTCTGGCTGAATCAAGACCCTTGGTGAGGGCAAACCAATTTCGACTGGGACCATGGCTTCAGTGCCATAAGTGAGGCTGAACGGGGTTTCTCCCGTACTGGCCTTTTTCAGCGTTCTGTTTGCCCAAAGGACGTGTGGAACTTCGTCTACCCAGCCGGATATGTGTTCCAGGAGTCTTTTCTTTATGCCTTCGATGATGCTTTTATTTGCTCTTTCCACCTCACCGTTACCTTGCGGGTGTGCCACTGAGGTAAAGGTGTGGGTTATTTGAAGTTCTTCTAGCCACTTTTGTAGCTTCTTGTCAGCAAAGTTGGTGCCATTATCACTCACCAAAGTCTGTGGAAGTCCAAAACGACAAATAATAAATTCCCAAATAAATTTTTTAATATGTTTTGCGGTTGTTTAGGCTAAGGGTTTTGCTTCTATCCACTTGGTGAAGTAGTCGATGGCTACCACTAGGAACTGAACGTTTCCTGCTGCTGTAGGAAATGGGCCGGTCACATCGATGGCCTACTTCTAAAATGACCATGAAGAGGTGACTGGAACAAGTTCATTCTTCGGGCGATGTGTGTTAGGTACGTAGAGCTGGCAAGACCTACACTTTCTGATGTATGCCAGCGCATCCATATGCATCCCCGGCCAAAAGTATCCCGCGTTGTTTAGCTTAGCTACAACAGCGCGTGGACCTGCGTGTACTCCACAGATGCCTTCATGTACTTCCCTTAGGAGGTAGTCAGCATCTTGGTTGTCCACGCATCTTAAGAGTGGGCCAAGAAAGTTACGTCTGTAAAGGATGTCATCGATGAGTTTATAGTTTAATGCTTTACAACGTATTTTTCTTGCCTGTTTTTTTGACTCTGGTAGTATACCCGCTGCAAGGTAATTTATTATTGGTGTCATCCACTTTTCTGTACCGGTTTGGATGACACAAATTTCCTTGTGCGGGACTGATGGTGCTTCAAGGAGTTCGTTGCGGATGTCCTTTCCCAAGTGGGTGAAGGCTAGTGATGCAAGCTTGCTTAACGCATCCGCAGATTTGTTTTCGCTACGCTTGACGTGTATGACTTTACAATCATTAAAATCGCGCATAAGGGTTTTTGCTTGCGCGAGGTACAGGGCCATTGTGTCGTTCACGGCCGTGTACGTCCCGTTTATTTGGTTGGCTACTAGCATGGAATCCACGTGGGCTTCCAAGTTTTTCACTCCCATCTTACGCGCAATTCTCAGCCCGGCCAAGAATGCTTCATACTCGGCTTCGTTATTCGTACTTGGAAAATCCAGTCAAATAGCGTAAGTGTATTCTTGGCCTGCTGGGTTGGTTAATTTTAACCCTGCACCTGAACCCTCGTTGCTGGCTGCTCCATCAGTGTAGAGTCGCCAGACATCATTGACATCCTGTGCTGGGGAGGGTTGAGCCTCCTCCTGGCACTCTTTCTCCCGCGAAGCGGGGACTTCTGCAATAAAGTCGGCCAGGACCTGGCCTTTTATAGATGGTATTGGCTTGTACTTAATCGCATATTCCCCCAACTCAATTGCCCATTTGGCTAGACGTCCCGATAATTCGGGTTTGCCTAGAACGTTTGCGAGTTTGAAGTTGGTGAGAATGGTGATTGGGTGACCCTGGAAATATCGTCTTAGTCTGCGTGAAGCTTGTACAAGTGCTAAGACTAATTTTTCCAGGGTGGAGTACCGGGTTTCTACGTCCGTTAGGACACGGCTAACATAGTAAATAGGCATCTGGATACCTTTCCGCTCTACTAGCAGGACTGCCCCGGTTGCTCTCTCTGTGGCAGAAAGGTATATGATTAATTCCTCCCCCGCTTCTGGTGCTGTGAGCGTTGGGAGTTCGATCAAACGTGACCGAATTTCCTGAAAAGCTGCTTCCGCTTCTGGTGTCCAGCGGAAGTGCGTTTTCTTTAAACAGTTTCTCAATGTTGACACGAATGGGAACGACCTATCCGCATTGTTTGACAAAAAGCGGTTAAGTGCGACTAAGCGTCCATTCAGTGTCTGAGCTTGCTTGATGGTTGTAGGTGATTCTATTTTGATAATGGCTTCGACCTTTTCAGGGTTCGCTCTGAAGCCATCTTTAGTAACAATGACTCCCAAGAACTTCCCTTCTTCCATCCCAAAGGAACACTTGCTCGGGTTGAGCTTCATGTTTATCTTTCTGAGCATGTTGAAAGTTTCTTCGATGTCTTTCAACATCGCTTCTGGCTCAGGGCTTTTGATTACCAAATCATCCATGTAGACTTTCAAGTTTCTCCCAATTTGGGCATGAAACTCTTTGTCCATCAGGCGTTGGTATGTGGACCCTGCATTCTTAAGTCCGAATGGCATCATTTGATAACAAAATGTGCCATCGGGCGTCCGAAATGCGGTTTTGTCCTGATCATCTACAGCCATGTGGATTTGATGGTACCCCTTATATGCGTCAAGGAAGCATTTAAGGCGAAACGGTGCTAATGAATCCACTGTGAGGTCAATTTCAGGTAACGGGTAACAATATTTGGGGCATGCTTTGTTTAAATCTTTGAAATCTATACACATGCGCCATTGTTTGTTAGCCTTCGGTACCATTACGGGATTTGCAACCCATGTTTGATATCTACTAACGCGTACGATGCCCGCGTCAAGGAGTTCCTTGACTTGGGTTCTACACGCGTTAGCTTGTTCCGCCCCAATTACTCTGCGTTTTTGTATGACTGGCGTAAAAGCCGGGTCACACTTGAGCTTATGCTCTGCTTTACTTCGAGGTACACCAGTCATGTCAGCTGGTGTCCATGAGAAGATGTCAGCGTTTCTCTGTAGTAAGCGTTTGAATCACCGATTGTTGGGCCAATTGTAACAGCCTGGTCAGGGTATCTGCCATTGAGGGCCCATTTTTCTGGTTCGGTAATGGTTGATTTAGCCATCTTTGGTTTGGGTTTAGATGAGACAGATGCGATGCATACCTGGGGAATGCCGGTGATCATCGCTACACCCTCAGCTGTTGGCCATCCCATCATGCCGTGGACTGAAGATACCACGGCGTTGAATCTTGACATCCCGTCTCTCCCGAAGAGAATGTCGTATGTGTGATGTGGCTTCCTCATTACGACGAAGTCCACGTCTTCTGTGCGGGAGTATTTCCCGTCCGTGAGAATGACGGGGAAAGATAGGATACCCAGGGGGGTGTTTGTTCTGCCGTCGAACCCTTCCATTTTGGCGTAAACCGTTTCCAGGCGTTCTTTGTCTTCGTCGTCTAGCTTGTCGAAGAACTGCCTGTACATAATCGTTGACGAGGCGCCGTTGTCAGCAAGAGTGCGGGAAGTTATGTAATGCCCCAGCTGGCTTTTGATGACGATAGGGCCTTCCTTGATGGGTCCTCCTGGCACTCGCGGGAAGCGCACCTCAGCTTCCTTCCATTCGCATGGTTCTGTCGTTCGTCTTTTTCTTCCTCTGATGCAGCCATGAACCATATGGATGCTGATGTCAACGAGCTTTCGTCCATTGCCTTTATACCGGTTATCATTCCTTCCTCCCTTCTTGATTGATGCCACAAGGTGTGCAAGTCTTCCATCCTTGACGAATATTTCAACAACATCCTTCAAGGATGTACACTCCTCTGTACTGTGACCCTTTGTCCTGTGGAAGTCACAGAATTTGCTCTGATCCACATTAGGTCGTTGCCGGATCATTGGAGCTTTTGGCCATGGGAGTTTTTCGGTGGCAAATATCTCCGTGACGCTTTTGGTGAGTGGCGTCCACCGGTGTTTTCGGCTTGAAGGGTGCGTGTTATCCCTTCCGCCAACAAGAGGGCGAGAGTTGGATGAGGTGTCAAAGTTTACCCTTGACTGCCAAATGCCTAGCTTCCTTTTTTTGTTCTGCCGGGCGATCCGAACATTGTTTTCTCTGGTCCTCTGCGTGTAGAGATGTGTACTCTGGGGAAGGTCCCTACCCAGTTGCTTCTCCGTCTCGGTAAAGCGCTTGGCCGCCGTCATGATGGCATCCCATGTGGATGGCATGCCGTCCTTACCTGTCAACGTGCGGATAAGCTCTGGGTATTCGGCACCCTGGATGAAAGCGGCACGAACAAGATCTTCACTTATGTTGCCCAGACTCAGCTTTTTGGAGTTGAAGCGAGTGATGAAGTCTAGTAAAGATTCATCTTCTTCTCTTACGCAGTTAAGGATCGTCCACTGCTCTTCAGTATATTTCCTCTGTTGACTGAAGTGTTGGCTGAACTTGTGTTGAAAGTCCGCCCAATCATAGATGTGGTGGACCGGTAAACGATCAAACCACGCCCTGATCGCCCCAACCAGCGTCATTTGGAACATATAACACCACGTGGGTTCCGTCCAGTTACTGACGGTTGCCCCCGCTATGAATCTGTTCAAGTGATCGTCTGGGTCGGATAGACCATCATAAGTGCCGATGTTAGACATCTGTTTGGCACTTCTCGGGGCGATTGCTTCCGCAATGTCCCTTGCAAACTTGGACTTTCCCGCATTTGCGGCAGTTGGTCTAAAGGTTTTGGAGAAGTCACGTGGGTTTCCTCCCGCGTTCCTTGGTTTGAAGGTTTCTCCAAAATTCCTTGGTTGGAAGTCCGTTTTCTTACGCTTCCCTTTCGCCCTGTGGCGAGGGTTTGCGTCGGTGTCGGATTCCTCCAGATCATCCGAGTACTCGCATTCATTGTTCATGTTGAGCTGTTGTCGAGTACTTCCGAATTCGTCAGCCTGTTGGAGTAAACGCAAGCGTTCATCCAACTCAGCTTGGAACTCTTTCTGACGTGATTCGGCCCACGCCTTAACTTGATCGAGTGTTTGGCGAGGGAGCCTCGCCTGTTTTTCCAACTGGGCATCAGTGAACCCCAGTGAAATATTGTTTACTGCACTTGCCCCGGCTTGGGTAACCGGGGTAGTGTTCGTAAAATTTGTATAGCCGCCGGTGTTCCCCCCAGTGGTTGGGGTTGTGGTTACCGGGGTTTCTTGGTCACTTACTGGCCTTGGGACCGGAGTAACGTTAACCATTTCTTCAGAAATTTTGAAAAAACTGAGAATTAGTTCTATTTTTTCCCACGGATGGCGCCAATGAAGAAACACTAATCGACCCCAGGCAGATTACAGATAATCTGAGGGTTAAGTAATGTTTCCCACGGGGATTAGGTCCGGCAAAGAAGGATGTTCTTCAGATGACCTGCAAAACAGACACCGTGAGCTCGTCACTGAGAAGGGGGGGGGGGGTTCCTCCTTGTGACCACCCTCCGGCGTGAGAATCAGACTAGATTGCTCTGAATATAAGCGTATATTGAGAGAAATAGCTAGTGAAGGTAAAATACCAGATGATCCTACCGTTCCAAGGTGTTGGAGTATTTATAGCCGAAGGTAGGTTTCCAAGCAGGTACGGCCAGCTGTATAATATTCCTGTTCTACCAACTATGGGCTACGCACGTGCCATGCTGGTTGGTGGGTAGGCAGCGGCTGATAGTGACCAGGCCGGCTGTGTACTATTCCTTTTCCACCAACTGCAGGCTATGTGCGTGCCACGACAAGGGTTGGTGAGTAGGCAGCGGCTAATAGTGACAAACAGTACTAGAGCATGCTCCTCGTACTGTTTTTCGGTGAGCTGTCACCCTGTGATTGGTTCATGGGCTGCTTTGGTCAGATCTTGTCTATTTTGTCCATACCTTGGCAGGTATAGTACAAAAGATCTTCCAGAAGCATACGGACTGGCTCATTTGGGCGGGAGTATTCCCGCCTTGCTCATTCCTTCAGGTGACACTGAATTATTGAGTGCCTTGTGCGTGTAGCCTTGCTATTAGTGTGGGTAGCCTTCCCTGATGGCTTGTATCCGCAGCTGCGGGGACAGGCGGGGTACTTCACCATTGGGAGGCTTTCCCTGCGTGAACAGCTGGCGTACTGCGCGTAAGGTCTTCATCTCTGAGCATGGTGGGTCCTGCGGAACCAGTTGGTCCTTGCGCAGACGTCCCTCTTCAAGGTGAGTCTTGCGGGTCCAACTGGGCTCTGCTGGGACCTACCTCTTCAGCCTTCGTCACTCTTTTATCAGTTTTACAACACTTAAAACTCAATAGATTTACCCTAATATATTATTTCTCCTACCCTATACTTGTTTCTTCTGGTAGAAAAAAAAAGAAGAAAGCACGGATCTTTAAACAAACACCCATGCATCCCAAGCAAACAACAAGCACACACCTGGCAAATAACAAGCATGTCTCCACCTTAGATAATAATACCTTGTCTTTCCCTTTATGGTAATCCACCACTATTGTCACCCTCCCTCACGTAAGGCCACCATCAACTCACCATCACCGCCACCCAACATCAACGCCAATCGTGTCTGCCACCGTCCTGTCTCTCGCGACAAATGCTCCACCACGTACCTTACTCTCTTAAGCTCTATCTACTTTACACCATAACGGACCCATAACATCACCATAACACCACCGTACGCAACACGTCCAAAGTGCCACCGCGAAACACCATTGCTAACCGTCACCACTAATGGCCACCTCGGAAAACCACATTCGGTCTCTAGCCACCAGCGTACACCACCCCGGAGCCGCCATCATTCATCAACTTTCCTCTCTCTACACTCTCTTTCCCACAACATTCCAACACCACCGTAACACCATCACCACCGGTACACCATCAACACCATAACACCATCACTATTGGTGTGCCACCTCATTGTTGTCTCAACCCAACCCATGACACCTCTGTGAACCCGAGCGCGGCCCGAAACACTTTCTGGTCTCTTTTCGTGAACCGAGCACGCCGATGCCGTTACCGGTTTTCAATCTAAAGAAGTCTTAAGTTGGCGGACCAACCAATATGGAGTGGGAACTAGCTCGAGTTTTCTTGTTTCATCGATCATCTCATTCTAAACGAACCCCAATCTTATAGCATTGTGAGCTAATTCCTTCTAAAACTATATTTGCATGTCTATAAAGTTGTGTTTATGCTAGCTCGAACACCCAATGATCAAGATACGAATTAATATGTTAAAACACATGCTTAAACTTTATAATATGAGTTTTGGTTAAAGATAAAAGTGGGTTGTAAAATACGAGTTAAAAACATGCTAAAGGTAATTTTGGTGTATAACTACTAGTTAAAAGGGTTCTTTTGATAAAAAGGGTGATTATGAAATATTAACTTAAACTGTGTTTACAAAGTCCTAAAAATATTATATAATCTCATGTTGTTAAAAAGATGGTCTTTTGTATAAATATTTATATGCAAGTAGTTATTTGAAAGACAGAAATGAACTTATGGAAATATATAAAGTTTGGATATAAAAGTATAAAAAGGTAAAACACGAGTTGCGGGTTTACTAAAACGGTTATTTGGAATACTATGTGAAATTGGTGGCTTTAAGTACAAATAGTCTCGTTGAAGAAAAATACATTTAAACAAGTACACGCGACTTTTGATTGAAAAGTAAATGTATTTTTGTAAAACCAAAACGTCTTTTGCAAATTTGAGTAAACAAGATATAAGTTTTTATATAGTTTTGTGTTTAGATTGCGTTTATGTAGTTTATAAAGCTTAAATATGGTTTTGAATAAAGTTATAAGTTTTATAGTTGAAAAAGACAAAACATATATTGTTAACAACAATGAAGAAACTGACTTAATAAAATATACGTGGAATGGAGAAAAATGATCTTTTGTCAGAATACGATGAATTTTATTTAAGTATGTAAATGTTGGAATACACACACACACACACATACATAGGATGTAAAAATAATAATTTTTATGAATTAAACGGCCGAAACAGAATATGAAGTTGGTTCAGAGTTTATGAACAAACGTACTAATATGTTAGGTTTTACAATCATAACTTAAATAAATATTACTTTGAAATAAGTATATAATTTCAATATATATATTTATTACTCGACCAAATATTTATTACTCGACCAAACGAAACGGCTATATCTGATAGAAACCAACATTAATAAGAGTTGTATTCATAATATTTATACAAGTGTATAAATATTTAAATAAAAACTTATCACCAACGAGTCGTAAAAAAAATATTTAACGAAACGATCGGTTGGTGAAAGCAGCCGACACCTTAAACGAAACGATCGGTTGGTGAAAGCATCCGACACCTTAAACGAAAACGGGTTGGTGAAAGCAACCGTCACAATAAATGAAACGGTCGGTTGGTGAAAGCAACCGGCACAAACGAACTAACGAAACTACTAGTTGGGTGAAAGCGACTAGTATAAACCGACTTGCGAGTCGATAATGGAAACCAACTGACCTTACGCGTTTAGGACGTATGATAGCAGCAAACCTCATATCTAAACTGAAATTGCTAGCGAACCAAATACTGAACTCCTGATGTGAGTTTCACTAACCCCTTTGACTGTTTTACCGTTTTATTGTTTTATAAATCCGAGGTGGAAAACATACACAACTGCTTTTATATACGATAATTAGAAACAAAACACCAATCCTTATGCGAACATGAGTTGAACTATGTAGTACTAAAAGTCTCTTGCTTGCATACTATAACCATTAGCTAACGGAGTTAGCTACAGGAATATACGGATAGTACTATTGATGTTGACATTTCCCCCTATTTTAGGTTAGTCGCTCTAACCTCCGATATTGCATCGAAACAGGGTGCGTATATTCCATCTGTGCGATTTGAACAGGGCAAAAGGATATAAGTCATGGTTTGGTTATAGGCTCAGGGTTCGTCATATTAATTCCTAGATTTAGCTAGTCTACGGAGGATCATCGTATTTGTTTCAATATGTTATCGTATACTTGTTTGCGAATTGATGCAATAATTTATGAATAACGTGATTTCATATGAAGTCTCAAAACCTGTGAACTCACTAACCATTGTGTTGACTTTTTAAAACGTATGTTTTTCAGGGAACTAACAACGAATGTAAGGAACCATGAAGACGGGACCTCATTGTACAGATAGGATACCATTTTGATGTTTAACTACTATTGTTTAAAAACAAGTTTTGGTTTGTAAACACATTTAAAACTATTGGTATCCTAATACATTTATGTTGGCGATAATCATATGCTTACGGTATACATCACGTCACGCACCCGCGTTTCCGCTTTGACGGGGTGTGACAAGTGCTCACTTTCTGCCTATACTAGAGGCTATCTCGTCAGAAATGTTATCAAATGTGTTCGTGCGAGAGGTTGTGGCTAAGCATGGAGTGCCATTAGCCATCGTATCTGATAGAGACACCCACTTTACTTCAAGATTCTGGAAGAAGTTCCTTGAAGCTATGGGACAAAATTGAACATCAGCATGACGTATCATCCTCAAACAGATGGGCAGTCTGAAAAGACTATCCAAACCCTTAAGGGTATGCTACGTGCACGTGTGTTAGACTTTGAAGGAAATTGAGATGATCATTTGCACTTGGCAGAATTCTCTTACAACAACAGCTACTATTCGAGTATCGGTACACCACCGTTTGAGATGTTGTATGGTAGACGTTGTAGAGGATCATGAGAAAACATTATATATAGGGAGAGGATCATGAGAAAACTCATCTTTAGAGAGAAAACTTAAAAACTTGTAAAGAATTATTTTTAATTAAAAATAAAAGAGTATATTCAAATTTCTGTTTTTGCCATTATTCTTATATTTTGTTACCTTTCACTCAAAAAAATAAAATAAGTAAAAAAACATTGTAATGCACATACGTATTACTGTGCGATACTGTTGTATTACACACGTGTATTACTGTTTATTTTTATGTTCAATAGTGTTTAATTGCATATATTCAATATTGATGTATGGAATATGTTTAGTAGTTTTGTATTTTATGCATAATAATAATAATAATAATAATAATAATAATAATAATAAAATAAAAATCGATGTAGTGTACATGTGCGTTAATGTTGTATTACACATACGGGAAAAAAAAAGAAACTACAAACAATTTTTTTTAAAAAAAGTTAAAAATAATTCTTTAGGGGTTTTTAAGTTTTCTCTTTAAGAGGAGTTTTCATTTGATATAACATCTCTCTCTCTCGATACACACACACACACACACCATTCTTATTCTATTTGGACATAATCAAATAATTTTATGTATCTAATTCTTTCGAGTGTTGTTTATGAAGTATATAGTTGAGTTTGTTTCTTTGTTGATTATTGAGGTATTGTCGTTTGTATTTACTCTCAAGCACGAAGCGCAAATACATACATCCTTCATAGTTCCATTATTGAATCGATTTACTTTTGTTGTCTCAATCCCGTGGTCTATAACCGATTTCCCATAAACATAATCGTTTAGTGGAAATTGAGACCATGAATATGCTGAGTTTATAATTATTTTTATACAAATTGTTTTGGTTATTTGTTTGGTTCTATTTCTGCTCAAAGTTTTGCATGCATTCTTTCTTAGAATCAAGATTGATTTTTTATAATTTGGTCACAGGTCATTATTGTAGCATCTTGACCGTTATTTCTTTCAATCGGTTTGCTTTGGAGGTGAATATTTGTTTCTACTTGGAAAGCCTTATATAAAGGTAAAAAGCTTATAAAATGCTTTTAAACATCTTCTATTCCATATGCTTGTGGCGATGGTACCCAGTATAATGATTTACCGTGGAATAATTAAGGTCAAAATAATAATGAAATGATTTGTAAATAAACCAAATTATATATATATATATATATATATATATATATATATATATATATATATATATATATATATATATATATATAAAAGAGTGCAAAATCATGCACACTTAATTGAAAATTAGATGTGAATGTGAAAATTGATGGTTACAAGTTGCACATTGGTCATCTTCAAATTATACTTGGAGCATTTAGAGCATTTTGAATTATGTGGTTCAAACCGTTCAATAAATTTGGGTTAGGTCAAAGCTACAAATAATACAAATGCAACAGTGGGATTTGTATTTGCATTGCAGATCATATAGTTGAAGACTACAAAAAGAATTAAGAGTCAACAGATGCCTTTGCTAGCAAGAGTAGTTTGATTGGCATATCATTGTTTTGATTTGAATTAAATACTTAAAGTCTAATTATAATGTTTGTATATTTCATTTGCTTTCGTCATAGTATAGTTAATTCAAATATGCAATAGGTATATGTTTGTTAATGTGTAATATTTACGGTTTTAAAGTATATCATGCTCAACTGGATAATAAATAAGATAAAATTTAGCAAGCTTTTCAGTTCGATGGTTCCACACCTTAAAGGGTAAAATTGTTCTGGTATTGCCCATATTGCCTTTTTTCCCCTTAAAAAATCATTTTTAAGATAACACCTCGCCTTGTAAATGAATTACACGACTTTATTTATCATTTTTTATTTATTTATAGAGTTATGACTTATACAATTTAAATTGATCAACCCATGTAGCACACGGGTTCTTAACCTAGTATATATATATAATAAAAGAAATTTTTTAGCGGGCAGGGTTTTCGGGTTTGAAATTTGATGAATGATACATAAATACCAATAAACGAGAAAAAAATATTGAATAACTAATTTCAACTTTTTATAATCTAGTTAATTCTTAAAGATCCATTTTTCTTTTACTTTATAAAAAAGTGTTTATAATTATTATCTAATACATGTAAGAAGCGTTTATAGTTATGTAATGATACATGAAATGTTTTTTTACTTTTAATCTAAATTACAATTATTATAATTATCGTTGACTTTGTTATTCGTATTTCACTACTTTTCTATTATTAATAGTAAGATTTGATATTTGTTATTAGAGTTGTTCTAATCGCTTTCATCTTAATAACAATGCAACTATTAACATTGATTTTATTTGAAAAGTTCTTTCAATAATTTTCAAATCAGATATTTGATTAAAATAAAATAGCATCATATTTATTGATAATGTTAATAAAATCATTGAAACAACCTATAAATAAAAACCAATTTCCAAAATTTCTTAGAATTTAAATCCTACTATTCTCATCCTTATAGCAGGTTACAACTTACTCAACTTATTATTTACTCAAACTTCAATACATCTATGGTCTGAAAGAATTGTATGTTTATTGTAAGTTATGTATCCTATTTTATCAAATACATAATTCCTCTCAAAGCAAAACAATAATTTTTCAATTACACATTGTATGTTTACCTCAGACCAATGGAGCATCCAAGAACTGTCCCATGCTTAACAAGATCGATGTATTCAACAATGATTATGTTATTAAAGTTCGAGTCATAATAGTTTCGTCTAAACATCATAGGTTTTCCACTGAAGACTTCTCCATTGAAATGGTGTTCATTGATGAAATGTTAATGTTCATAATTATGGTTGCTCGTTTTTTAAGTATAATATTTTTTACATGATAATTGTTAATTGTTAAATAAACGTCAAAAATGAAGTACGGCAATGCTTTTTGAGTTTATTATGTGTTTTCGTTGGTGCACCTCGAAAAAAATCGTGGAGCGTAATAATGAGAAACTGATAGTTTCAAATCGGATTCTTAAATGAGTACTAAGCATTTGAAAAAAAAAAAAAATTTATTCAATACATTGTATATATATTTAAAAGGCAACATTCAGTTGTCTCACTGTAGCAAAACTTTACAACTTTTATGCACATAATACAACATCATATATGCATAGTATGTTGCCACCGCTCGATGTCTTGCGGGTCCATAGATAAACTGTCTTCAAGTAAGCCCTAATTTTTTATTCGCCGTTTACTGTACCAGCCTTAATTTTGAATTTTACGAATTAATTGTGTAGGTATATGGAATTTGGGACCCTGCCCTCTCTTCTTCCCAAATCCAGGAACAGTGCGTATATATGTCATTGATTTCAACTTTTTATTTCTTTCTTGATTTTTTTTTTCCAGAATGCGAATGAAACTCTACCAATTATAAAGAGGACTTGCAGGTATTATATATATTTACATAAAAAAAATTGTTTTCAGCTATCGTATGCTTATTTTATGTGAATACTCTTTTTTTTTTTAGTTTCCTAAAATTTTGTATCGTATCCTCATTTTTTAAATTCTATTTAGTTTCCAGAATGATAATGGCATTGTTGAAACTATTTCATACATGTGTCATTCCAGTCCATATTTACTTATCTTCATCATGAAATTAACAAAAAAGAGGTAATGTGTCCATTAAATAGTTTAAACTTTTTTAGATTTGAAAGAATGATCAACGAGCAAACGGAAATATGTCACTCAGACAATGGAAGTTAGACAAATTTGTCATTTTCCAAGTTGTGACAACGAATGAATCTTATAATTTATTAACATTTATCAGTTCATTCATTGGTTAACGAAGCATTTGTTTAGACATAATTGATTATAATTCCAAGAAGCATATAAAGTCTTAAAATTTTCGTATTAAAAAGAACATATGCAATCATCTGTTACTCATTAATTTCTTCGTTTATAAGAAATCCAATAACCAAACAACTCATACGTGTTTGACCCGTTGTCATACCAGCTATTGGAATTGACAGCAACACATATTGTAGTAGTGCCTGCAGTTGGAAATGATGGCCTGCTTTACGATACCCACGGACCAAAGTGATGCTATTTTTGTTGATGATATAGATTACAACGATCACATCATTTCATTTTCGTCACGTAGCATGAGCAGGAGGGCGACTCCTCATCAGTAATTTTAATGTTATATATTGGCATAATGTCTTATTAATAATGATTATATATCATGATTAAAATTTTTGTTTTTGCCAGGACATGTTAACCTCCGAGGGTGGTGGTTATTGATGATCGACTAATAACCTTATTCATACTCCTTTGGAGGTGTCAAATAAGGATGCCGTGGTGGTTGGTCAGGTTAGTCAAGATGAGTGTCCAGATGGGAATCATGGGTTTTGTGTGAATCTTGAACAAGTGTTTTATTTTCTTTGGTAACTTATTAAGGTTTGACATATTCTTTTTGTGTTTTGTTGGTACAGACTAGATATCTTTGTTTGTGAGCATTTATACGCAAAGAGGCTGCTCTTAATGTTTTTCAGATTGCAGAGACGTTGCTGGAACCAAAATGTTTCAGTTATTCAGGTTTATAATTTTATTGTTTTATGTCTTTTTTTTTTACCGGGTCATGGGGTCCAAAATTAGTACGGGTTGTAAAAGGTTACTGGCAACGAGTGTTGCAAGTACCATGGTTAATTAGTGAGGTTTCATCTAAGTAACATTTACACTTCTATTTTAAACTTATCTATGTATTTAAACCTGTTACTTAAATTCTAATTTACCATGATTTGGCTGATGCATTATACGAATGACCAAATGACCACTTCAACACAAACAAAACATGTCGACAACTTGGCCCGCGGAAACGCGCGGGTACCATTACTAGTTGACTTTATTTTATGGTGATTTTAACTTTCTTCTTCGCATGTATGAATAATTACAACACATTTGTTTCTATTTCAGTGATTATATAAGAAACAAGACTTTTTGGATGCTGCAAATTTTTTTGGCATATAAATATAACTTTATCAGATGATGTAGTTTTTATTAATATATTTTTATGGTTTCATTGTTTAAGTTAGAAAATGTTTTAAGTTGTCATTTTACTCTGTTTGTCTTTGTATGTTTTTTAGTTTTAATAAAAAAGGATATTGGATTTTAATAATCCAAACTTTGTCTTCTTTTCCCGTGCTAAGCCGAACTTTAAAATATACCACAACAGTTCCAAGTTTCAAACTATTGGCCAATAACGAGCTTTTTACTAACCATGTTAGATTCCGTTAGTTTTTGAGGTGACTGTTGACATGGTTGATGACGTGTAAAAGTATAATGGTTGAATCCTACATGGTTGTTTGCATGTTCCTATCTCTCCCTCTCTCTCTCACACACATACGCATGTATCTACATTATACACACACACACACACACACATCCCACCTCTCTTTCTCTCTTTGCATAAACACCTCCAACAGCCACCGTCGACGAAAACCACCACAACCATCTTCGGCCACCAACGAAAAATACCACCACAACCAACCTCCTCCACTAGCACCACCCATCACAACCTGCCACCACCACACCAAACATCGGAACCTTGGCCACCGCCATCATCCACCTCCACCTCCATCACCATCATGCTACCACTTGAATAAAAGAGGTTGGTAACCTAGAACCTGCCCACAACTCGTGTAACCCACACTTCACACAGGCACATGAAAGCTACCCATTTCTTTCTGGTCAAGTTATTCTACAAAGGGAGATAAAAATGAGAAGGATTTATAGTGTAACATCTAGGAAAAACCCATATTTATTTTGGACCAAATATGTCAACTTTGAAAGTTGAAGGATTAAAAATAATCCAAAAGCAAGTAATGGGAAGAATGAGATAAAAAAAACAAAGCATTCTTATGCTAAGGAAATAAGAAAAAATCCATCCCACATGGATAGATGGAAGAAAAAGGGAAGCATTCCCATAAGTATAAATAAGGAATGGAATTTACATCCCACATGGAAACAAACAAAGAAATAAAAGCTATTTATAAGGAAGCAAGTTTTCATAAAAATGTTTTAATGTGGCTAACCACTCTCCATAGTCCTAGCGGAGGGTGCAAAGCACCCGACGGGCACGGACTCGGGCGATGGGCGTAATGTGGCGTTTTGATGGCGCACTTTGCACTTCGCACGCTCGCATCGCGGCGAGCCGCTTTAGTATATTTGGATAGTACAAGGACTAAAAATGAAAAATCTGAAGCTTGCATCTTCGCGCGTCCCGAAGGATCAGGCTTCAACATCTTCGCGCTACGCGAAAGACAAAAGACTTGAACCGACCTTGAAGCATCTTCACGATACGCGAAGTTGCAGATCAGGCATTTTCGCGATACTAGAAGTTGCATTTCTGCATGCGTGACACGTGGCAGCACCTGGTCACACGTGGCAACCCTACTGATGACTCAGCAAACCTAGAGCACCTTCGCGTATCGCGAACCGTCATGGCTTGCATCTTCGCGATACACGAAGTTGCAACATTTCAACTATAAATAGCGGGGTGTTCAGCACATTCCATCTCACACCAAACACACACATTTTCACACACTTAACCTCGAGAAGCGTGCAGATCTCGTCAAACGTGCCAAGCTCAGAAGCTCTGACGATTTAAGTAGTAGTACGCGAAGTAGAGTAGAGGTACTGCTCGGTCAATCATAAGCATTTAACTCCAAATACCCATACGAGGTAAGGGGTTCTAATTAAGTTATTATTTTATTATTATAGCTTAGACCATAGTCAGAGGTATAGCCCGAACCTTGATTATTGTTAAATGTAATACAACTTTTCATAAGCAAAGGTTATAGTTAATTATTGTTTCTTCACGATTAAGAAACGTAATCATTTACATGCAAATGGTATAGTTTAATAGTATTTCTTAATGATTAAGAAATATACTATTCATTCACACATGTTATAGTTAAAGTAATGTTTCTTCTTGAAAAGAAACCTGGTATAAATATTTTTTCATGAAGAAGAAACCTGACATATAATTAATAAATAAACAAAGGGACTAAATGTCCAAATGTTTCATACAAACAATGATTTGTCAAGGTTACAGCTATACAAAACAGATTACGGGGTCTGAAGCTAGATCGCAGATCTAGATATTTATACAAATGTTAACCTCGTGCTATAGGTCAGAGTTAACAGTCAATCAATCAATCAGAAAGCTAAAAACAGAAACACGAATCAGTATAAGAGACTGATTTACAGACATGGGTCAGTAGCAGAAACTGATCAATATACAAAAATTAGTGTCAGAAACTGATTACAATCATAAAAGGTGAATTCGTCATAAACTTTTACAACACTTTTAGAGTGAACTGTTTACATAGGATTTATGAATCCTTAAAACTTTGTGTTGCAATAATAAGAAACGGGCATACTTAAATTAAGAGTATACATGTGTTTGGATCCATTCGTACATGGTGATTCGGAGTTCCCCGAGGCCATGCATATCATCAAACATGCCTCTGGTAGTCTACAGGACTGTTCAGAGAAATGATATTGTATATATGATCAATTGTACATGTACTTAGGGTAATTTTAACCCAATTGAGTTGGGTGCCTAATGAGTATTGTCACAAAGGTATTATTATTGTTTATGCAATGGTGTTATTGAGTTAGCGTCGTTCACCGACTGTGTACTGACGTATTTCCCCCCGACATTTTCAGGAAAGCTGAAAAGAATAGAACTGACAAGCAAGACTGATAGAAGATTGGAGACATAGTCATTAGAGGTGATCTGATGGCTCAGATATTTTATTCAGAATATTATTAATAAATTATATTTTCAAAGACAGGTATTCGAAATATTAAACTGGTATTCTGGCCCGACATTTTATAAATAAATATTATATTTTAAAAGACTTCCGCTAATAACCCGCAACTCTGATATATTTTCAAAACAGATACCAACTAACAGGTGTCGCACCCAGGCCCTAAGCCGGGGTGTGACAGGTTGGTATCAGTGCCATCGGTCTTAGCGAATTAGGTATTTAAGTATACCTAAGCTTTGATAAAAAATAAGATTATACTGAAAACATTGGTATTCAATTAAGAATATCAAATGGTATAATTACCGAATGATTATATATGATACGGATAGGATTTAATCCTATTATACAAATACTGGTTCAAACAGAATAGGTACTTAAACTTAAAAGTATCTAAAATACAATCACTGAATAACAAACTGTTACGGATAAGATAGGAACACGATTCTATTCCCCATCTAACATCGTACAGATGTCTGATCGTCAATCCAGCCAAGGATCATTTCGACCTCCGGCAGGTAAAGGAAAAGGGTCCATAGAGACAGCTTTACTTCCAATCCCTATATCTAGTAGTGATGACTCATATCAGACCTCAATGGAGGAAGATTCAGATTCATTTGATTCCAACATCCCACTAGCCCATATCATGCGAAGACAAGATGTGCAGGGAACAAGATCAAGTGGATCCCAGAGATCAATAAAGTCAAAAGGAAAAGGAATAGTGACGGATCAGGAAGAAATCCTCAGGGGCAGGAATATTTCAATTATCCGATGAACCAAGATCCTTACTTTGCCCATCCTCGAAAGGAACACCTGAGCACAGATTATGAAGGACTGTACATCAGAGATGACCCAACATGTTATGAAGTCGATGTTACAAGAATAGCCGAAGCAATGCTCAATGATATAGAAATGGAAGAAGAGAAGGAGAAGGAAAAAGAAAAAGGAAAAGAAAAGGAAACAACTAGGAATATCAAAAAGGACAGCAAAATCTAGAAATTGATTGTCCGCTGGAAGAAATAGATAATAAGAACTGTAGTGGTTGTAACAAGTGTAACTAATAATAATGTTGTGCACTTCTGTAAACTACAATAATATAAATAAAGGATATGTTTTAAATTCCTCCAAAGTTGAACTTATCTTTAAATTTTATTGTAGTGTGTCAAGAGAAGGAAGTGCAAACTCTCAGAACAACCCTTCCAATAAAGTTGGAAGTGAAGAGAATATTAACAATGAAAACAAGGAACTTCCCGCACAATATAAAGATGAAATCCTGAAAATGATACAAGAAGCTATCAAGGACAATTCAATCAATCAAAGTCAACCAAAATCTAATAAGAAAAACCAAAGTAAATCTGTTCATTCAAGAAAGGAAGAAGCTTATGATAGCTCTGCATCTGACAACAATTTAAGAAAGAAACCTCGAAAGAAGTTAAAGCATCAAACATGATGCAACTTTAAGAATTTCCAAGCTTATAAACCTAAAGAATTTCATGGAGACAAAGATGCTATAGTTTCTTTAAGATGGCTAGAAGAACAAGAAGCAATTGTCTACATTAGTAAATGTACAAGTGAAGAAGCTATTCAGTATTCTTCTCAAATGTTCAAGGGAGAAGCTCTTGAATGGTGGAATACCCTGATCTGGAATAAGGGAAGATAAATAATGTACAATCTAAGCTAGGAAGAATTCAAAGATCTCGTTATAAAGAAATACTGTCCACTCCATGAGATGGATCAGATTCAAACTCAGTTACGGAATCACAAGGCTGTTGGAACAAATCTCAGGGAATGTATGTCACACCCCGACCAAAGGCGGCGGAAAATGCCGAGGTGTAACGATTGTCCATAAACACATGACACTAATTAAAGTGACAGTATTTAATAAACTTATTTCATTTCACAACATCGAAAATGTCACATAACAATTATCCATAAAATAACCATAAACAAGATATCACAAAATATGACAAATTTGATATTGTTCATTTTTACTAATATCCTAAGGTCTTTGATGTCGTTTTCTTCACAATCATAAATCAACCAAGATGCAAACATCCAACATTTCATAAAATAAAGTTTGTCAACACAAAGGTTGGTGAGCAATTCATAAGTTTAATCTTAGTAGTATATAATAAAGATAGCCACAAAACTTGCATACGAAACGAAAAAAAAAGTGGTAATTTGGATAAATAGATATCGCTAAACACATTAGCGACACCTAGCTATAAGGGGATGCCAAAAAGTCTAGGATTTTATAGTTATCGTTAATTGCATTACGTTAACGACACCTTGCTATAAGGGGATGCCAAATAGTCTAGGATTTTATAGTTCCACCAACCAAAAGCGATAAACACATAGGCATATAAGCATAAAACATCAAATCGAGCAATTATTTAGGTAAAGTATACAACTACGTTTGTGGTTTAAGATTCAAATATAAAGCATTTTGTTGAATAAGTATGAAATGTCACACCCAAAATAAAAGATGGAAAATGGGGTATGAAGTAATCACCTTCAAGTAGTAAACTTGAAAGATGATAATTTGGAGATTTGTCGGAACGACGAGTTTAACGCACAATGCCTAAAAAGAAAAGAAGTCTTGAATTTAGAAAGGTTGTCTTGAAGGTCTTTAAACATAATAAATCTTGAGAAATGTTAATAATTAAAGTTCAAGGTTTTAAATGTAACTATTTAAGAATTTATAATAATAACCCTTTAAAAATGTAAGTTTGCTCAAAACCGGGTTAAAATATCTAACCTTAATATTTACTCAACCTATGTTAAGTAATAAGGTGGATAAAATGCAAGAATGCAAATCCCTTTGGAATAAAGATACTAAAACGGTTTTTTTCTATCGAGTGTACGGGTTGTCGGTTCGGGTCTTGATAATTGGTCAAACCCAAAGTCAACTTTCCAAAATATTGAATGTTATGAGACAACTCAATAAAATTTAATAAGACTTAACGAAGTATGTAGTTCCATTGTTTTAGAACTAACAACGCACGTTAAACGAGTGTTCGGTTTTGTCGGTCCAAACTTTGTTATGAGATCAAGTTGGATCCAACATTTCCAAGTACTTAAGAAAATATTTAAAAATCAATTTGTAACTATTTTTAAAGAATTATACAAGTCTTGATGGATAAAAAAACACACTTGTGTGTCTTAAGCGAGTAAGAATCGGTTTGGTTCGGTTTCCGTCTCACAACAAGTTCATAGATGGTTTCCACATGTCCAAACACTAAAGAACTTGTATAATAATTTACAAATAAAAAATACCAAAAGTTAACAATAAAGTCTTTAAACAAAAGTTCGATTTTCGGTTCGGATCGTGTTTCGGGTTAAGACCGAGGTAAGATTCTACAAACCCATAACCATAGAATTTGTAAAAATGATTTTAGAAACTTAGATCTAACATAAGTATGTTTAAACAACTATTTAACAAAACTAGTAACAAAGTTCGGTTTACGGTTTAGAGCTACTTACGGTTAAACCGAAGCATAGACTCTTAAAAACCCATAACCATGGAACTTGTAAACATGACCAACAAACTAAAATAAGCAAGATTAATATGTATGAACAAGTTATATAGATGTATATGTATCAAGGACACGAAGTCCTCCATGAAGCCTTGCATTATGAGGTCCGAAACCTCACCGACCAGAATCGGAGAAGTAACTACCAAAGGTAAACAAGGGGTGTATATTATATATATGTTGCACAACCATAAACAAGTATTAATAAGGCTACATAAACTAATTAAGATGAAAGACTAAAAACCTTCAAGAACACTTAAGAAGATAACCTTGAATCTTTGATGTTTGAGAGAGTTTTTTTTTTGAGTTGTAGCAAGGGAAAATGAAGAGGAAATGTGGTGTATATATAGGGTAATGTTGGTGGTCAAATATGGGTGTGAGACACAAGAGTTTTCATGCAAAATGGATCAAGACAAAAACACAAAACAACAAAATAAATAAATAAATAAATAAATGATAATAAAATTAAAATAGGATGTTTTCAAGACTCAACAAGTGTGAAACAATATTGTAACATAAATCCATCATTTTGATTATAACATAAGCTTCGGTTTACAAATCGGGTCGGTTTACATAATAAACAAATACAAAAACGAATACAAACAAGACCTGAAATTGACGAATGTCACAATATAATACTAAATTCCTTGAATATTGCCAATTGGTTCCAGATCTAGTTACTCCGGAATATAATAAGATAACACGGTATATATATGGATTACTAAGAGAAATAAGAGACTTGGTAATGGCTAATATGCCGCAAACGATTGAGTCGGCTATGGAAGTAGCCGGATACTTGATTAATAGCATGATAAGAAATCAAGAGGAAGAAAAGAAAGAAGAAGAAACCAAGAAACCGAAAGATTACGAGAAGATAGAGAAAGAAAGAAATATTTCAAAATCCACTTGTAAAACTTGTGGAAGAAAACATTCTGGAAAATGTCGATGAGAAGGCACATATAAGTGTGCATACTGCAATTGAGAAAGACACACAATACAAGAATGCCGGAAGAAATCAGGAGTATGTTTCATATGTGGAGAAATGGGTCACTTCAAAACAAGTTGTCCGAAAAGAAAAGCTAAGCAAGACTGACACTAATGTCAGAAGAAATCAGAAATATCTGACAAAGCAATCAAGTCAAAGAACAAACATATGGAATGTCAGATAAATTAGTTAACTTCTGTACATTTGTTATAACTCGTGCTAAAACGAGAAACTTTGTAAACTGAAAAAGGGTATTTAATTCCCTCTGTTTTAAATAATATATTACCATACGGATCTTTTTAATACGCAAGAATACTCATCTTCAGCATCTTTAAAAGAAAAGACAATTGAGTGTCTGAATTTAAAGCTGACGTTCAAAACTGATAACATGTGGATTTGATTTATCATCTGACAGATTCATCCAGTTGGATGAACTATCTCTATTACGCCAAGACGTGCCATATTAAATATTATAAGTATATATAAAATGACTATAAAACTCTATTAAGGTTAAGGGAAACCTAAGAGTCTACCGAACTGAATCAGACTTAAAAAGTCTGTTGATCAGACAAAGAGTCTGCTGAATTAAATCAAACTTAAAAGTTTGCTGATCAGACCATGAGTCTGCTGTCACGAGTTTGCTGAACTGAAATAGACTTAAAGTTTATTGTTTAATCAAGAAAAACCTTCTAGATACTTATGCGAGCCTATTATAAATATACGTTAATAGCGTACCGAGGGAAAGGATTATGAAAATCACTGATGTCACAAGATATCAAAATATGCAAAGATAACATATCATTGAAAAGAAATCTCTGAGAAATACTGTTAATGTAATGATCAACAGGGATTGATCAAAAAGTCAAAGGAACTCGAGAATGTTTAAGAAACATGATTGTATAGCATCTCAGATATGATTGCTCAAAAGTACAAAGGTAATGTTATGACGAAAGGAAAACAAATGATAAGAATCAAGAAATGGAATTGATTTGACAGATCGAACCTAAGAAGCAATAAAGCTAACATCGGTAAATGTTTAGAATACGAAAGGTAAGATAAATAATTAAACACAACTGGCCATTGTGTTTAGCATTTTACAATTACTTATGATAATTTGAACTCTTGACTGATTACGTCATATAAGATGTAAAGTTAGTTCAGATCTGAAAATTTTAATTATTATGCAAATGACAGATTGAACTCAAGAATCAGATTAGATAGAATCTAATCCTGAATTAACAAAGTAAAAACATCCAAAACTAAGATAAGTGAATCTCGAGGACGAGATTCATTCCAAGGTGGGGAGGATGTAACATCTAGGAAAAACCCATATTTATTTTGGACCAAATATGTCAACTTTGAAAGTTGAAGGATTAAAAATAATCTCAAAAGCAAGTAATGGGAAGAATGAGATTAAAAAAAAACAAAGCATTCTTATGTTAAGGAAATAAAAAAAATCCATCCCACATGGATAGATGGAAGAAAAAGGGAAGCATTCCCATGAGTATAAATAAGGAATGGAATTTCCATCCCACATGGAAACAAACAAAGAAATAAAAGCTCTTTATAAAGAAGCAAGATTCTATAAAAATGTTTTAATGTGGCTAACCACTCTCCATAGTCCTAGTGGAGGGTGCGAAGCACCTGATGCGCACGCGCACGGACTAGGACACGGACATGGACACGGACTCGGGCGATGGGCGTAATGCGGCGTTTTGATGGCGCACGCTTGCATCGCCGCATAAGGGCCGCTTTAGTATTTTTGGATAGTACAAGAACTAAAAATAAAAAATCTAAAGCTTGCATCTTCGCGCGTCACGAAGGATCAGGCTTCAACATCTTCGCGCTACACGAAGGACAAAAGACTTGAACCGACCTTGAAGCATCTTCGCAATACGGGAAGTTGCATTTCTGCATTCGTGACACGTGGAGATACGTGGCATTACCTGGTCGCACGTGGTAACCCTACTGATGACTCAGCATACCTAGAGCAACGTCGCGTATCGCGAACCGTCGTGGCTTGCATCTTCGCGATACGCGAAGTTGCAACATTTCAACAATAAATAGAGGGGTGTTCGGCACGTTCCATCTCACACCAAACACACACATTTTCACACACTTGATCTCGTGAAGCGTGCCAAGCTCCGAAGCTCTGACGATTTAAATAGTAGTACGCGAAGTAGAGTAGAGGTACTGCTCGTCAATCATAAGCATTTAACTCCAAATACCCATACGAGGTAAGGGGTTCTAATTAAGTTATTATTTTATCATTATAGCTTAGACCATATTCAGGGGTATAGCCCGAACCTTGATCACTGTTTAATGTAATATAGCTTTTCATAAGCAAAGGTTATAGTTAATTATTGTTTCTTCACTATTAAGAAACGCAATAATTTACATGCAAATGCTATAGTTAAATAGTATTTCTTAATGATTAAGAAATATACTATTCATTCATACAGGTTATAGTTAAAGTAATGTTTCTTCTTGAAGAAGAAACCTGGTATAAATATTTCTTCATGAAGAAGAAATCAATAAACAGTGAGACTAAATGTCTAAATGTTTCATACAAACAATGATTTGTCAAGGTTACAGCTATACAAAACAGACAACGGGGTCTGAAGCTAGATCGCAGATCTAGATATTTATACAAATGTTAACCTCGTGATATAGGTCAGAGTTAAAAGTCAATCAATCAATCAGAAAGCTAAAAACAGAAACAGGAATCATTAAAAGAGACCGATTTACAGACAGGGGTCAGTAGCAGAAACTGATCAATATGCAGAAATTAGTGTCAGAAACTGATTACAATCATAAAAGGTGAATACGTCCTAAACTTTTACAACTCTTTTAGAGTCTGAACTGTTTACATAGGATTTACGAATCCTTAAAACTTTGTGTTGCAATAATAAGAAACGGGCATACTCAAATTAAGAGTATACATGTGTCTGGATCCATTCGTACATGGTGATTCGGAGTTCCCCGAGGCCATGCATATCATCAAACATGCCTCTGGTAGTTTACAGGACTGTTCAGAGAAATGATATTGTATATATGATCAATTGTACATGTACTTAGGGTAATTTTAACCCAATTGAGTTGGGTGCCTAATGAGTATTATGGTATTATTGAGTTAGCGTCGTTCACCGACTGTGTGCTGACGTATTTCCCCCCGACATTTTCAGGAAAGCTGAAAAGAAT
Organism: Bidens hawaiensis; assembly: GCF_021521415.1. Taxonomy (NCBI): domain Eukaryota; kingdom Viridiplantae; phylum Streptophyta; class Magnoliopsida; order Asterales; family Asteraceae; genus Bidens; species Bidens hawaiensis. The sequence continues at coordinate 66,371 of NW_027505509.1, read as the reverse complement.
AGAACTGACAAGCAAGACTGATAGAAGATTGGAGACATAGTCATTAGAGGTGATCTAATGGCTAAGATATTTTATTATGAATATTATTAATAAATTATATTTTCAAAAGACAGATATTTGAAATATCAAACTGGTATTCTGGCCCGACATTTTATAAATAAATATTATATTTTAAAAGACTTCCGCTAATAACCCGCAACTCTGATATATTTTCAAAACAGATACTAACTAGCGAGTGTCGCACCGAGGCCCTAAGTCAGGGTGTGACATATAGCTACACAAAAAAAAGTTTAAAAAAATTAAATAAAAAATCATAACTGATAAAAAAATAAAAAAAGTAATAACACAAAGATGTTTCCACCGTTTTGCTAGTTCATAAAAAAAAACAATGCTGAGGGAAAAAGATTATTGTATCTTTTTGTTTATCATTGTGTTTTATGTTTATTTTCGTCATTGATTGTTTCTTTTTTCCTTAACACTGTGTCTTTTTTTCTTGATATTGTGTTATATTACTCAACATTGTGTTATATTTTGTTTGGCATTGTGTTATATTCTGCAATCTATTGTAAGGCCTCGATCTTGGTAGCCTTACAATTCGGGTGTTGGATTTACTCATTAACATAGTTCTAGAATCAGAGTTAATTAAAATCATTAGCGGAATATAAAAGTCAACCATTCATACAAACCATTAAGTACTATTTTTAAACAAAATAACAGAAGTCTTAACGATAAACATAAACGACACGTAAATCTTCTTTCCTCGGATGCGAATCTTCACATTATTGCCACGTGTCTCTCCTCAAGCAACCTGCCTCATTCTATTCACTTGCGTGCATACTAAAAGTCAGCTACGCTGAGTGAGTTCGAGTTAATCAGGTAACATACAATTCATTCATTTGCTTATTAATACGCATCCGAAGATACGTATTAAATACTTACCTGTTCATCTATCATTCATACATACCTTCATACATTCTTTCATATTTTATATAGTCTTTCTTTATACTTCCATACTTACATTACTTTCATATTACCTCTACGTTTTAAAGAGCATTACGCCCAACATACCTTGGATATTATAAGGGTCCGGCACCCTACGTACCTCGGATATTATTACCTCGGATATTATTAGGGTCCAGCACCCTTCATACCTCGGATATTATTAGGTCTGGTTCCCTTCTCCTCGTTCCATACAACCATATGTTCATTACATATCTTTCATTATATATCTATATAAATATATATATATAAACATATCTACGTACATACTCGTTACTCTTTCTGTATCATTCAACGCACATTCACAAACATTTGTCTAATATACACTTACCACTCAAGGTAAGTGTATTAACTAAACATATAGAAGTATACACACAGCCCCAAAAACATAATAGAGAAAACGGGCTAGAAATTCACCTAAAGTCGATTCATCTCGGAGTTAATAGCGATACCTTTCTTCAACTGAGCACGGCTAACTGTTAAATAATTTACAAGTATTAATTCTCTATTTTCCATATCTTATATTCATAAGTTAACGATCTGAACTTATAATTTAACAAAACCGAGCTTTATCGGTTAATGAACTGAACTTATAAGTTAAGAAACCGATCTTAGTTACGACTCCTTAACGAACTTATAAGTTAACGATTCCTTAATGATTTAGATCTCGGATTGAGTTTATGTTTTCATTTGAATTTTATTTGGGTCGAGCCTAGCTTTCATTCGAATCACATTCGGGCCGAGCCCCTAATTCCATTTGATTGGAAATTAGGGTCGAGTCCCCCCTAATATCATTTGGTCCAAATTTTTGGGTCGAGTCTCACTATTGTCATTTTAGCCTATTCTCTAGGTTCATTTGGAACCCTCATTCGAGCCGACCCCTTCGATCCCACTCGAATCGATTGGGATCGAGTCCCATCATCCACTCGAATCAAGGTTGGGTCGAGTCCCTAGTCCAATCATCATTCGATTCGATTTCCCACCATTCGATCCGATTCGCTCGAGCCACCCCCTTATTCCAATCAACTTCCCCAATTCGAGTCTATCCCCAATCCAACTGACTCAATCGAGTCGAGTCACTCTACTTTCTTCGACTGAAATTTTGAGTCGATCCTTGCTCGCGCATTCGACTCGATTGGTTTAGTCGACTCCCTAATCCATTTGACTCATTTTGAGTCGAGTCGTTCATCTTGTACGCTCCGATTGGGGTCGGACCCCATAACCCTTCGAGCTGATCGGGATTTATTCCCAAGATCCACTCGATTAAATTTTTGGGTCGAGTGCCCTTATTTTCATCCGGACCACATTTGGATGTAGTGCATCCCTTACTCGATTCGATTGGGGTTCGGATCCCATAGCCATTCGACCTTATCCACTTGAACCGAACTTATTGTAGGCGTGTGTGTGTGTGTATATATATATAGTCAAATCAGTAAAATTGAAATCCAACTCTCTTAATTGGTTCAAATAGAGTTTATTTGAGTCGGGTGACTTAGTTCGTTTCGTTTTCTAACTTACAAGATCCGATTACTCATTATTACATCTTAACAAATAAGAATAAGATGAAGATGAATGAAAAGGATAAATCTTTTAACATTAAACACACCTTATAGTTTTGGTTAGTTTAGATCTTGATTCACTTGAAATTCCTAGACGAGTGCTTCTTTGATGAATGAATAGGAAATCAACCTTGCTTTCTTATATCTTGAATGAAATAAGAAGGAGGAATGTTTGTGTGTGTGTGCAGGAGGTAGTACGTATGTCTAATGATGAAGATGATGAAATGAAGAAAATTAGGGTTTTGGAAAGGTTTATGACTTAAATACTCTAGGCCCATGGACTTTTACGCCCGTAATCATCATTTGATTCATAACCAAACCCTAAGCCTACTCTTTATCCCATTATCATTTAATATAATTAAATAATGGCACATGACAATTAATTAAACCAAACTTATTTTATTTTATTTAATAATTCTTAAAACGCAGATGTTGCATCTATTGTGTCTTTTTTTAGTTATAGTTGTGTATTTTGTTCAATTTCGTCATTGTGTCTTTTGTTTCTACATTGTGTCTTTTCGGCATGTTTTTTTTTTGGTAACGAGAATGACTAGGGAAACATTTTTGTTTTTTTATTTTTTTGTTTTTTATTTATATTTTGAGTTATAATTTTCTTTTTATTAATTTTTTTGAGGAGGTTTTTGTGTGGCCACAAATCCTTCTCACACTTTTCATTTTTGTCTCCTTTTGTATTTTAACATTTCCTTAATAATAATAATAATAATAATAATAATAATAATAATAATAATAGTTTTTAACAACTCAACATCCATGTCATCATCCACATCAAACTTTTTGCCACATCAGCAGCCACGCCATAAAAAACAATCGAAATCTAACCTCGTTAGTAAAAAGCTTATTATTGGACAATAGTTTGAAACTTGAGTCTGTTGTGGTATTTTTTAAAGTTCGGCTTAGCGCCGGCCAACAGGATAAAGTTTGGATTATTAAAATCTAATATCCCTAGTAAAAACAACGATGTAATACCTTATAATTAATGTAAAATTATCCGTTCTTATTAATATGACATTTACAACATTTAAATGTATAATGATGTGCTAAAAGTAGTTTAATATTTATTAACTAAATAAACGCTAATCTAGACACTAAGTAATACTCTAGAATCTCTAAAACTCGACTAAACTACTAACCGGCAAGTGAACCGATCGACTCTAGTAAAGTTAAGTAAGTCCGGATCTCGAACCCACGAGACTCTTTACGTATATTTGCTAATAGACTCGACTATAAAACACGACTTGTTAATTATATTTGTTTGGGGGTTTTTAATTTAAAAGACTAATTTATACTATTATTAAAAACTAATTAAGAAAACAAGTAATTTAAACGAAAGCAAAGTTTGTTATGAAAATAAGATGATGAGAAAATTACTTAGGCTAGAATCCCCTAAATTTCAGTAATGAATTAACCCGGGAAAATATTTAGTTATGGAATGGGATCATAAAATAGACACTTAAAAGAAAACCCGAACAGGACCCCTAACCCTTCTCAATAGACACTTATGGATTTCTAACAAGTTTTAACGCACACCAGTAATGAAAATCAAGTTCCCTTACGGTCACCTAATTAATTAATAATTTACTTTCTTTATATGAAATCCTACCTTACAGCGCGAAAATCAAAGGTAATTTACTATACTTACTTGATTTGATAAACAATAATAAATAATCAACCCTAGACGGACTCCTTACGAAGAACTAAATATAGCAAGATTAAATAGTAAAGACTTATCAATAACCTAGCACTTTACAGATTTTAGGTTAGCAGCTCACTTAGGTTTATTTGACAATATTATTCCTATGACCTTATCGCGAAATCAAATCATAAAATAATCAAGAACACAAAGTAATTGACCTAATAGCAATCCTATGATATGACAAACAATAATCAAGGAAAACTATGGAATAAAACTCATCAAACAATTCTAAGCATTCGTACGCATCAATAAATAAATCTTTTACTAAACTATAAAAACCATAACGTAAATAAATCCCAAAATCAAATCAAAACATCAAAGTAAGTTCATCATAAGCCTAAGTAGTTCATGCAATTTAGCCTAGCATCTTAAATTTAAGCAAAAAAACAAGTAAGAATTCATGGCGTTTAAAATAATGAAAACGAAAGAAATAACAGATAGAACCCGTGTTCTTCGTCTTCAACTAATACGCGCAACACCAGATGATTCTTCGACTCCCAAGCTGCCAAAATCTGCTCTCGGACACCTCGGAACTCACCAAATTCGTCTGGAACTTCAAGGTATGCTTAAGGGTGAGTTTAGGGGTCTTTAAATAGGCAACAGGTGTCCAAAAATATGTAAGACGGTTAAAGAATTCTGGAATCTTCTGACATTGCCCCGCCGCGCAACGAGGTGGCCTCCTCTCCCTTGGCCGAGCGGCGCTCCGGCCTAGGGGGGTCACCTGGTTCGGTTCGATCTGGTTCACTCCTAGTTCGGACCTGCTCGTTTCCTGATGCTTCGGTTCGCCGATTTAGCTCATTTTTTTTATCATTTTTCGCCCTCTTTAACCATGAACAAGTCTCGGGACCTACATTTATTCAAATAAGTTAGTAGCATACAAATCCTAACAAAAACCGACCTAAACTAATAAAATATTATATAAAAGATACACGGGATTAATGTATATTAAACGTTATATCATATAACATGCAAATATCTATAACGTTTTATTTATTTCCCACCCATGGGTAATACAAGTAACTAACCTAGTTTTAAGTTAATTGAAAATGAATTATCATTATTATTTTTTTCAATTAGGTAGTGTTTTGTATGTAGTAATGAGATCTGGAATAAAATGCACCATTGCGAAGGAATGAAAAAAAAAATGTTTGGTTGGTTTATCGAATGAAATCACTTATATCTCGTCTATTCCATTCATTCTAAAACACCCAAAGTTCGTTCCATCTACCATCCGTGTTTTTTTTTTCTTCACATTTCATTCCTTCTTTCATACCACATCACCTCCATGGTCCCTCCTGTCACACCCCAAAAACCTTAATATAACAGCAAAAGACTTAATCAACTAATTTGCGCGGTGACAGACGATGTTTAGTCATCAGTATTTAAGCACAACATATTCACATACAAGTTGAACTTTTATTCATTATAAAATGTCATAAATCGCACGTGTTAGAGTACACGGTTTATTTAAAATACAAGTCCAACATTCAGGTATTACACCAGTTTTTCCCACATCATCTCCACCGAAGCATCCACTTTTCATTTACCTGAAAACACGTTTAAAATATACGTCAACACAATGGTTGGTGAGTTCTCAATTTAATAAAAACTTTACCCAATTAATATTTGTTGGCTTATGCCACTTGGTCCACATAGGACCAATATTTATAACTACCTTGCCTTTAATTGGCCAAGGTCTACTTTTGTTTTTCACACAAAAGTTATTCAAATTTTCACATTGGTCCTCGCTTTATGACGAGAAACCATTTGGCCCCCCTTTCCCTATAGAAAGGAAAGTGCATAAAATTCAACACACCGGTTCTTGCTTTACCACGAGAGACCATTTGGCCCCCCTTTCACAATAGAAATGAAAGTGCATAAAATTCAACATTTTATTTAACAAGTGTGATAGTTATAAACTAGCTAGGAATATAACAAATGTATGACTCCCTTAAATCTATAATCAAAGCATACAACAATCAAAATATTTATCACTTACCCCACCGACGCGACCAGTGATGATAGGGCGTCACCCCGATAGATCTGTCTATATTTCTATGCTTGTTTATTAGTTAATGATTATAAGGCTGTGGAATTGTTCCCAATTTTTACCCACGACAGCCCGACCACATTGGTCAAATTTAAAGTCATTCCAATACTACAGTTGTCAAGATAAAACGCGTTTTGACCTAAACGTGTTTTCCCACAAAATATTTATATAATCATTTAAATGTGTCAAAACAGTGGGAATTTATGAGAAACTCACCTTTGTCTCAGCACAATTAACACATACGAGATGATACATAACCAGTTGATGCAAGATCTTAACAACAGTCATCCAATGATAACTGGATTTCCTATGTTTAATACAAAATATATTAACACATAACATATACACAAGTAGGAATGTATCCTAACTTAACTCGTTTATCCTCACGTGTCTTATTTATCATAATTGTAATGATTAAATTACGAAGTTCTATCGTTTTAGAAAATCGTAACCGACCCGAATGTTTCAAATTATCGTATAATTATAAACTTAGTTCCAAACCATCTTTATATAAGTAATACATTTCTCGAAACTAAAAATAGATGTTCTTTAATAAAAAGTATATATATTTATTGTAGAATTATAATAACCTTTTATTAACTGGTTATCTGGATAATTTATTTGGTCTCGTATACACACACACACATATATATCATAAATGTACACGAAATTGTCCAAGTCTCGATTATGCCGTTTTTAACACTCGATATTAGCTAAAGATTTTCTAATTAATTATTAACAACTTTTTCATTGTCCGAGTTATTTCCGGTAACGATATTTATACTAATCTTTCGCTGTATAACTCTTTCAACACTTAAAGATATAAAATATACTTCCTCGCATACGGTTTGAGTCTAAAAATCTGCTCAAAACCCGCATGCAATGCGATCCGGATATACCAACGCGTTCATTTTTCCATCACGAATGTTTCTCCAGTCTCGGATCGTCCGTACGACACCTCAAAACCTACATGCAACTAGATTTAAGAAACTATTTTCGTTCAAATATCTGACCAGTAACTTACGAAGCTTATAACTCAACATCCAAACTTCTGATCATCGATTCCTTTGGTGTTATCAAAGATCTATGTGTTAGGAAGGCTAACCAAAAATTTCAGCTTGATTCGACGGTCGGATCTCCGGGAATCTGCATTTCTTTAAAGCTGCGTTTTTGAAATCCGCCCAGCAAACTTGGTCCGAAAACAAGCCTATACACCTAACTTAAACTTCTCTGATCCTCATCTCCACTGTTCAAATTGATTATCTATGAGTTATGAACCCTCTTTAAAAAAATCAAGATGATCGGACTGTTAGATCTTCGGTAATGAAATGATCTTTACAGACATGCAAAACTTATACAATCTGTCCAGATTTTAAAACGTGTTTTCAACACACTTAAGCTCAAAATTAGGACGATCGGAGCTTACCATCGTGTTCGGGATGTCGAAAAATGGTTCCAGACAGAAGACGGCATTCGGCCACCACCAGCCACCGTGCACCACAGCCGCCGGCCTCCGGCCACCTTGCCGGAATCCTCTAACCTCTCTCTCTCTCTCTCTAAAATGCAGAAATGTGATGTATAATGAATGAAAAAGTGGGGGAAGCCACTTATATAGGTGCGTTTTTTAACGAGTTTCACGATTGTGTTTCGGTCTCTCGCTTCCACGATCCCGCTACTTCAAGTGGCGTTGTATTTTCCAAATACATTCCGTCAAAATACTTATTCTATTCCCGACTTAAATTTGACTCGTCTACTTATTATTTCCGCAAATAAATGATTATCGATCGTTTTCTAGTATCGGTTCCGTGTTACTCCAAACTCATAAAACTAGTGTAGTTGTTCCTCCCAAAAACAACCCATCCAAGCTTATGGTGTCTTTAGATTTATTTTATCCACATAATAAACCTCAAAATATGACAATGGTATTAACGTTTGCAAACTTTTCGGTAAAGTTGCTTTAACGACCGTGTTCGAAAATACTAATTTGCATTTTCCCGCTTCGTTATAACTCAGAATTGAGTCACGTTTTCGCCTTCAGTCTCGGTTTTCAATCCTCTACACTATTTAGTTGGATCCACCCGTGGATATTTTCTTGAATATCTGGTTGAATATTTGCACGTTTAACCGAAAACGTTCGTTTCTTCTAACTTATCACCAAAATTTCCTTATTCGGTCTGACTTCTCACGTGCGTTCCTTTATATATATATATATATATATATATATATATATATTATATTACCTTCATTCATAGTATAATATAATAGTTTAACTTACGGTCTTAATTTCTCACTTAACCCGACCTAAACATATCCTAATCCCGATTATGGAATATAATAATACTTTTTATTTTAGCGGATGTCACACCTCCCACCACCACCTACCGTCGCTGCCACCCACCCAACAACCACCGCCACGAAGAAATGAATGGCAGTTCATTAGTCGACGTAAAATATATAAGGGCGTGTGCTGGTCTCCGTGGCGTTTATCTTTAACTTTTTTATTTCAAAAAAAGTTTAGCATCATAGCCTGGAACCCCGAGTTAGAGGGGACTACGGTTGTTGACTTCATTGACAAGGAGGAACATTAGCGGTGCGTCCGTGTATTGTCCAACTTGTTGGGAGATGGATGAGACTACCGAGATCGGTTTGTATCAAGCATTTTGACTCAGTTCGTGTTGCAAGAGATCTCAATATGGTATAAGAGTCCTTCGATTTTTGTTTTTAGTAATAGAGACCTCTTTAATCTCTACAAATTCACCAGGTTTCCAAAGAAGAAAGCAAAGGCGTTCCACACAGATGTGTCTCGTCTAGTTTTGGTATCTGTGAAAGCCAATTAATGAATTAGTGTCCAATGACAAATCGACTTCGGAGGCGGGTATGGTGGGAGATATAAAAACTATTATTTCTTTATGAGTCAAAAATAATTAAGTAGAGTGATTTGGTTTTGTCAAAAGGAGAATGGAATGGGTTTATTTGGTAACACGATAAGATTAGGTGGGTGTTTTTCTCCTTGTGGGTGTAGTGGTAATGTGGCTAGCTTCTTGCTTGGCCCAGTCATTGTATTTTGTATTTTCGTTTTTGAATATAGATATTTTGATTGCTCAAGAAAAATATAAAAGAAGCCCTGATTTTTATCACCTTCAACTTCTTTTGTATTATAAAAGATTAAAATATAAATTGACATTTAGTTTTGAAAAGCAAACCCTAAAAAAGAGTAATTTAAAACTCTAAAAGTATATTAAATAATAAAAAATACTAACCAAAAAGGTTGAAGTATTAAACTAAACTTAAAACAACAAAAATAGTAAAATAAATAGTTGAAAACTTAAGAAAAATTAAATTATTCATTTTAAATTCATACTAACGAAAAAAGTTTAAATCAGTGACGGATCTAGACATAAATCTTACGGGTAGCGTTCAAAATTTTTTTTTTTACTGTACTCCATACAATCTATACGAAACAAGAATAGGAACACAATAATAGATATATTTAAACACATGGGGTGTAGATTTCTCCTCTTCAGTTTTTGAAGGCTTGAAATCGAACTATTACACACTCTTTTTTTTACTTTATCAAACGTTTCTCTTTCGACCGCATAAAGTAAAGTATTGTTCAAATACTCATCGCGCATTCGTTTGTGCAAACCCGTATTGATAAGCTTCATTTTATAATAGCATATTTCAATGGTTGCGGTTGCAATCGGTAAAACCAACGCTAGCTTCAATATTCGATAAACCTATGGAAAAGTGGTGTGTTTTCCAGTTTCCATCGTTAGACGAGCAAGGTCACACATTCCACCCAATTTTGCAAATTTATCATCTTCCTTTAAAGTGTGATAAAAAGTCGTACGATCATCAAAAATACACCATCTTTCTTCATTACTAAAATCATTCGGATACATCTCTGAATGTCAATATCTTAGATATGTCAAACTTGGAAAACAAATCTCATAGATTTAAACCATACATATTTTCTAACAAACTAGTTGAGACCTTACTGAATCTATTTCCAAATTCTTGAATTTGCATATCCCAAATAGGATTAAAAACTTCAACCTCAAAATGATGATTTTGTGGAGCATGTTTCTGTTTGATGTTTGTCATTCAAACAAAAGAAAAAACGGTTAATGGTTTTTATTTTCTTTGGGCTAGCTATAAACTTTGGTTAGCTTTATTTGATTTGAACTTTTAAAAATTGATGATTCCATGGCTTGTTTGTGTTTGAGCCTATTTATGTTTGATGTTTCTCGTTCAAACAAAGGAAAAAAAAAGTTAATTGTTTTCATTTGCTTTGGGCTATAAACTTTGTCTGAGCTTTATTTAATTTGAGCTTTTAAATTGGTTGAGCTTTGAACAAAAGGGGTAACGTAATATTTTTTCATGGATAGCGAAATACGAAAACCGACCTAAATTGAAAAAAAATTACACTACCAACGAAAAGTTAAGGGGTAGCAGATGCTATCCCTGATTCTAGGCTACATCCGCCCCTGGTTTAAATATTATTAAATCTAAGATTTTAAGAAAAGGAGATTATCGGATACATCTCTGAATGTCAATATCTTAGATATGTCAAACTTGGAAAACAAATCTCATAGATTTAAACCATACATATTTTCTAACAAACTAGTTGAGACCTTACTGAATCTATTTCCAAATTCTTGAATTTGCATATCCCAAATAGGATTAAAAACTTCAACCTCAAAATGATGATTTTGTGGAGCATGTTTCTGTTTGATGTTTGTCATTCAAACAAAAGAAAAAACGGTTAATGGTTTTTATTTTCTTTGGGCTAGCTATAAACTTTGGTTAGCTTTATTTGATTTGAACTTTTAAAAATTGATGATTCCATGGCTTGTTTGTGTTTGAGCCTATTTATGTTTGATGTTTCTCGTTCAAACAAAGGAAAAAAAAAGTTAATTGTTTTCATTTGCTTTGGGCTATAAACTTTGTCTGAGCTTTATTTAATTTGAGCTTTTAAATTGGTTGAGCTTTGAACAAAAGGGGTAACGTAATATTTTTTCATGGATAGCGAAATACGAAAACCGACCTAAATTGAAAAAAAATTACACTACCAACGAAAAGTTAAGGGGTAGCAGATGCTATCCCTGATTCTAGGCTACATCCGCCCCTGGTTTAAATATTATTAAATCTAAGATTTTAAGAAAAGGAGATTATCGAGAGTTTTAAGTAAAATTAAATTCTCTCCAAGCATCGGCCGTTGTTGAGACACTTGTACGGCGACTGACATGTACACCAAAATATTGTGCATCAAGTGGGCGGTAAAAAGAACAAAGTTTTGCAACCGCTAGCAGGTTAGTTTTTAGAGAACACATCATTGTTCAAGTGGCTACATGACATCACAGGTTATGGTGCTTTTCGAGAATTGGAGATTTTTCCAAATTTGAGAAGGTTTAACAGCACGCCTTGCCTTTCCAGTCTGGAACATGACATCACTATGCCAATTAACACACGTTGTTGTTTTTTTAAATCCCCTTTCTCAAACCGCGTATTTATTTATCACGGTTTTAAAACTATTTATGTGGTTGAAAAACTTATATAGGGTGTGATTGAAAAGCTTATCTAGTCTAGGTATCACATTACTTACTAAATTATCTTCTTAACAACGCATCACATTTTTCTTCAAACCTAGCTAAAGTGGTACCTTTTTTTCCTTTTTCTTTTTGTAAATTAACTTTATTTTTATAGATTTATTACATTAAACAAAATCGTAGCTAAGTGATCTATAACCGCATATTAAAGAAAAAAAGAATTAGTAGGGAGTGATAATAAAAAGTTATTTAATGTAAGTATCCGGACATTTATTAACTGATTTTTTACAACTTATTAAGATATCTCATTTTAACCTAAGCTTTACTTTTTTCTTTTATTAAATATTAGCTTTATGTTTATAGATATATTGCGTTAAACAAAATTGTTACCATAAGCGATCTATACGTGTCATTCCCAATTTGATGAGGCATTAAGGTGTGAAATAGAAGTTTATGTATTCAAACTCTATATAGTACAAAAATATTATCATTATAAAAATTAATAATAAGTTATCTATAACTAGGGTGTGATTATAAAGTTATTAAATGTACGTATCAAAATATTTGTCCAAGTGATATTTTTAACAACGTATCATAGTTCATTTTTCAACCTAAAGTTTTACTCCTTTTTATATATATTTTTCTAATATTTATAGATTTATTATGTGAAACAAAGTTGTATTATATATACACATGCACATATATACATACTAGCATAGAGCGCGTTTATTAAACGAAAGTGGAAAATAATAATATATACAAAATATAAATCTTAATATATATATATACACACACACACAATTACTAGCTTTAGAGCCCGTGTAACACATGAGATAATACAAATAATTAAGTTATAAATAAAGCAAATAAGTACAGACTGTAAATAGAAAAATGATTACATCTATTCTTATATCTATACTATGTGTACATAAATTGATTTTATTTATATCAGAAAATAATTTTTTCAAAAAAAAAATGAAGTCAATAAAAAATAATAATAATGTAAGTGCAAAAACATAATTGAGAACGTTCAATCTATTGGAAATTTGATTCTTAGTATCATATATATATATATATATATATATATATATAGGGAGAGTATCAAGAGAAAACTAAAAAAATCCTAAAAACACCTAAAGAATTATTTTTAATTAAAAATAAAAAAATATTTTCAAAATTCTGTTTTAGCCATTATTCTTATATTTTCTTATATTTCCCTCGAAAAATATAAAAAAAACAAAAAAAAACCACTGTAATGCACATACGTATTATTATGCGATACCGTTGTATTACACATGTGTATTACTATGTATTTTTGAGTTTAATAGTGTTTTATTGCATATATTCAATATTTGTGTATTGTATATGTGTAGTAGTGTTGTATTATATGGAAAAATAATAATAAAATAAAAGTCGATGTTGTGCACATGTGCGTTAATGTTGTATTACACATACGTACTAATGTGTATTCGATGTGTGTATTAGTCTTATATTGCATATATACCATAGTATGTATCAAATATATGCAATAGTGTTGTATTCTATGCAATACAAGCACTTTTGCATATATACAATGCACACTATTACACATGCGTAATATACCGACGAGGTTATCGACAAGTTTTTTTTTTGAATAACAACATATAAGAATAATGGAAAAAAAAGAAACTTCAAAAATTAAAAAAAGTTAAAAATAGTTTTTTAGAAGTTTTTAGGAGTTTTTAAATTTTCTCTTTAAGAGGAGTTTTCACTAGAACCCACCCCTATATATATATACATATATAGAAAATGGTTCAAATAAGAATAAAGAGTTTCATAGGAATGGTAAAAACCAATAGATTTATGACATTTGGCATTAAAATCTATGGTAAAAGAATAATTCTAGGAAACAATGTCGGTTATAATGGTGAAAGAGTAATTCTAGGAAACTATGCCGGTTTTTGGTAATTTTAAATCTCAACCATTATTAACATGATCCAATGGCTATGATTTATTCCTAGTCTTCCGAGAAAACTATCTCTTTTTATTTTAACCCACCCCTATATATATATATATATATATATAATTGAAAGAATTTTGGTTATGAACCAATTTCAAAAAAGACTTTTCATACAATAATAGTTCTGGGCTACACCATGAAAATGATTTTTATAATTTTGAGGGGCTTCTCGACTTTGCTATAATGACAACACATAAAAGTAACGCGTTAACCTATTCAATTTTTGAATGTTTTGCTCCACTTGAGCATAATTTTGTATGACATGCTTTACACACTACATTTTAATCACCATTAAAGGAAAAGTCAATGCTAACACAAATGTTTCAAGTTTGATCAAAATTAGAAGTATTGATAGGCCTAGAGGTAGCATGTTGAAAGTGTTCGCTGTCTTTTCTTAAATTTTAATAGTTGTGGGAAAAATAGTCAATTAGCCAAATCCCGAATCTTTTCATTGTTTCCAAAAATGTCATTGGAAATAAATTCGAAACCTAAATCACGTTTAAAATTCTAACTTTCATTTGTTTGACATTTTCAAAGTAAAAACTTTGAGCCCGTAACAAATTTGATGATAAATCTACTTGCACTCGCAAACTTTTAAAAATACTCATATTACCTATTTTTGACACGTAGCAAATTTTTAGCTAGTTAACTTGTACCACACAATTTATTTGCCAACTTTTTATCCGTAACAATCAAATTTATGTTTCACAAAAAACCTGAAACAATCATTGATAAAAAAAACCGAGAAACTGATTATGATAAACTTTATTATATATGAAAGTGAATGCTATATATTATTACATTTTAACATATATATAGTTTAGTAAATTAACTAAAAAAATAAATGGATAGATTTAAAGCATATATTTATAATTTATAAGTATATTTATTTTTATAAAAATGTATAGTATTATAATAAAATTGAGTTTAAAGGAAAGTGAATAATTTGATCATGTTATAATGTTATAGATATAATATAAAATGAGTGTAAAAGGAAAGTGAATAATTATTGATTTATAACATAGTTATTAATTTGGAGGGAAAAAAGTTATGAGGTTTAACCACAAATTGACATGTGTCCACAGTTACTTTATTTTATTAGAATAGATAGATATATATCTTATAGATAGAAAAATGTATTACGTAAACTAACCTTTCTTTAAAGAAATTCAAACATATTTAAAATATAATATATAATTGGGTTTTGAAATACATTAATTATTATTTGATGTAATTTGACTGGCATTTTTTATTTTGTACAGCCAAATTCTTACTCTATCATACACCAATATAACGCGTTTTTGCCCAAGTTTAAACTAGGACCCCCCCTTCCCCCCTAAAAAAAAAAATCTTCTAAGTCACTAAGTGGTCTATTTTTTGATGAAGTGGGCTAGCCCCGCATTAACAATTTGACTAGCATTTACTATGTGGCTATAAACAAAAGTTACATAATTAGATTTTAAAGTTTCTTAAAATAAGAGATACCTTAAAACAAAAAAGTTTTATAAATATAATTATTATGTTTTCTTTAAAATATAATAATATTTATTATTAAAATTAAAATGATGAAAGTGTTTATTAATAAGCATATTAAATTTTTAAAGTTTCTTTACAGAAAATTTCAAAAATAAAAGTGTTCTATTAATATAGTTATTATGTTTTTTTTAAATATATTATCTATACAGATAAATATTGAAATTTGGTGTCGCCAAGAACCTGATTAGTTTATTTGGCATCACCAAATTATTCATTTAATAGTTTATTTATTTTATTATTATTATTATTGGTTTTAAAACTCTTTTACTTAAAATAATTTTTTATTTAAAATATCTGTTGTTAGATTTAGTGTCGACATGGTATATAAAGGCTCGCTCTCTACCGAAGTAAGCAATTCTTTCTTGTCTTTGTATTTGTGCGTGTCTGGTTTTGTTCTTTTGGTTCATAATGATTTTTTTTTGTTTATCTTAAATATGTTAATTTGTTTTATTTTGGCTCAAATTCGCGTCATTATGACCGCAATGAACGATATTTTTTAAGGCATCACCGTCGATATCAACCTAATTCACATCGGTTCGCAGTCGTAGCGCGTGGGCTTGTTTTTTTATATGCTAATAATTTGTTGTATTTTGGTGTTGACGAAGTTATTTTTCTGTTGACTGCATCATCAGCCCGCGGCCACGCGTAGGTTGTCTTACTACTTTATTATTAAAATAAAAATGATGGGAGGTGTGATTAATAAGAATATGTAACACCCAAAATTTAAAAAAGGTTTTATTTGCTAAACAAATTATTATGGATATTGATTTTTAATAAAATAAGAAGGGTATTTGCATTAACATTCAAAATTAAACATGAAACGTTAATAAAGGGTCATAGCCTTCATGCATGCTTGCTAATTTCATTCTCAAGAAAAAATTAGAGAGGGAAAGTGTATGTTCTACGAGAGAAACCGGTTTTTGGCTTAAACCAAGCATCGGACTCATGAAAGGATCAAGGGAAAATGATTGGTGTAACTTTAAAGATTTTTCGTATTATTAAGATCTTGTATTTTATGTTGTTTAATTCATTTTATACAATCATCTTACTCAAACGTGTCAAATACCCGTTAAAAACCCCTTAATCACTTAAAATGACTAAATATCACATTTTTTTGAAACTACAAGGACTGAAAGTGAGAAAATGAAACTTGTTGATGAATAACTCAAGCGGTGTCATGGAGGGAACTATATTAGATTGTCGCGCGATACGAGCAACATGCTGGTCAATTCAGAGTCGTTTAAAATCTTCGTTCGTGATATTTTTGTTCGAATCTCGTGAATTAAGATACAAGAAAACTCCTATGGTCTTTATGCATGTCCATATTCATTCCCTTGCTATCAATAACGAATTTTGTATTTTATTTCATTCGATTTCGTCATTAAACGCTTATTCTATTGCCTAATCGAGTTATTTGACTAAAATTAACGTTTTAGACTTTTACTATATAAACCAAACTATCAAAACCCTATAATTCTTCTGCAAAACTCAGCCTCCACCTCTAAAAAAATTCGTGCATAATATTCTCTTGGTGCTAGCTCAGTTTCTTCTTTAAGACCTTATTCCCCGTTTGACTTTGGTGCTTCAAAAGCATTTGACTCGATTTTTCTCATCATTCTAACCATCATTCGGGTAAGTTGTCTGTGATTTTGTGTGTTTTTTTTTTCATTGAACAAAAGCCCTTGATCATTTTCAGTGATTGAGGGAGTTCCATGGTTCAATCTGATCACGACCCGTTTAGGGTTAAAAAAGTCAATTCTTGTGTTTAATCGATTGCACTGGTCAAAATTAACTTTCAAGCTAGAAGACTTTTATGTTTGTCTTGTCATTTTGAGTGTGCTGAACTGAACTTGACTTCATTCGAAATTCAAATTCTAAACAATATCAGCTCGCTGAAACATTAAATAATTCATATCTTGAGTTTTATACATTCGTATGAGTTGATTTCAGCGGCTATGTTCTCATTTTTAATTCTATTTTACTGTCACAAAGTTTCAGGTATGTTCGTGTCGGATTAGTCAGTGCGTTAAATGCTTGGGATTCGTTTATTTTCCTTATTTTATTATTTATCTCGCCTATTCATTAAGGTGAATAATCACTATCCATCTTATAATGTTTTAAACCTTTTTGGGATCTTGTGCGTACCTTATAATATTTTTATATATCATATTATAAAAGTTGCAAATCTTGGGTAATGTGTGGTTAATCAATTAAATGCTTATATGCTACATGCTTACTTGCTCAATTGTTTATTTATCGCATTCGAATACGTCCATCACAATGTATCTCATTTAGTATGATCATACGCCATCTTAGTGGCCATATCCCGTGTTCGTGAGGTATGAAACGACAATAATTATTTATTCATTATTTAATTGCTGAACTTTATGATGGCAAACCTATTGTATTTTGTACGCATATTGCAGGTTATATATGTGGTTGAAGTGAAGTTTGAAGACTTAGTTTGGACTTTAGGGTATTTAATAAAAAGACAAGTTTGGATGTTTTGTTTATTTTTCTTTTAGGGTTATTGTGTTTGTTGAGACGAAGTGCACTTGGATTATTTAATAAAATAATATAGATATAGTCATAAATAATGCATGATAGTGTCTTGTGAGTTGTAAGCAATTAGTTCGTGCCCCGGCATTTCCGCCTTTGCTTATAAGTGTCGAATGTTATAGGATATGCCATTAGAAATTGCCTAGTATCATGCTTAGGACCCTATACGCGCTTCTGTGGGGCCTTATGTGTCACACCTTCAATTTCCACATGAGGGGTTTTACTACGATGCGCGTGAAAAACCAGGATCTTAGTCATTAGTTACACCAAACAACATCTAAGTTTATTTAAAAACCATAACTTGCCCAAAAATGGGAAAACAGTTTTCAGAATTTAACGTTTAAGTTGCGGAAGCATAACATGTGGGAACAAGTTCCCTAAACCAAAAACAAAGTGTTTAAGTGTAAAACAAGCGTGCCCAAAAGTTAAAATACTTGAATACCAAATATTCTTTATTTAATGTTTATGCGGGATATGCATGAGACCTCCTATACATGCACTAAGAATTAGCGACCTGAGAAAGACTTGCTAAAAAGGTCAACACAACGGTTGGTAAGCATTGTTTTATCCCTAATTAATTATGCTAGTATTCTTGATACAATAGTGTAGTGTCCATTGCGACCGAAGCTGACATCTTGGATTGTGCCTCCCACCAAGTCTTTACCCTGACTTGGCAATGTTTAGGTCAATGTCTTATCATGCAGCTATTTTAGTGCGCAACAAAAGGTATAAATTTAGCTAAAATTCTATATTAACCCGAATCATGCAAGGCCATTTGGTTTAGATTCCTAAGTCAATCCATGATATTCCAAAAGTGAAATCAACCAAATTGCTTTTGTCAAACTCAAGATATGCAACTAGCATTCAAGACCAGAATATAATATTTCAAAGCAACCCTGACACACAAATTTGTAAAATCATAAAAATGACTAATCTTGAGTCCAAAAATTATGATTTTTAGTTTTCCAGAAACTAGACTCAAAGTAGTCAATCATAGAATCAACAATCAATCAAAAACACCTCTCTAACTGTAACGTCATCGTTTTGAAATTTATTTAAATAAGATAATACAAGTTTATTTTAGACGTGTGTCGTGTTACGTTATTTAATCAAATTAAATGATACTAGGGGAAAGGATAATATTAAGGTGGATGTTGGGCTTAAAAAGGATTACGGGTCTAGACTATATAAATAATCTAAAAACCCTAATCCTTATCATCATTCCATCATCATTTCTCAATCATCAGACACACACTCCTACATATACCCCCTGTGCACACATACACCCTTCTTTCAAACCATTCAAGATCTAATAAATTCATTTAGGATTTACAAGCAAATCAAGATCCGTTCTAGACCATGTCAGGTATGTTGCATGCTAAGTTAATCCTTTCTCATTCATTCATCTTCATCTCGTTCTTAACGATTATAAAGTAATTATAAACAAACCAAAACGAATCTTATAAGTTGGAGATTAAATGAAACCATAATAACCCAGAACATAAACGAGCTGAATTGGACCCGATTGTGAAAATTTGGATCTCGGTTAAGGATTTTGGTCAAACATAACTAATCACAACAGTTAAAGGAACCCGAAACCGGTTCGTGAGGACTTGTTTCAAACCCGGGACTCGAACCAAATAACAGTAAATTACTTCAACCCCAATTAGCTCAAGTAATCATGTGAACTCGGCTCAAGGCCTCGAGTCGAGTGGAGATGGCTAAGATCAGCTTCTGAACCCGGGCGGAGCGGAATGCAACCGCGTATCGATCCGATAGATGTATAACTCGGACTCAAGTGGGTAAAGTGTAAACATAGAACCCGATCCAAATCTCGACCAACTGAATCTTAGGGATTCGAGCTGCGTACTGAATATAGATCCAACAAAAATGGTTCACATGGTTGAATCGCATGGTATGCGACCCGAATTGAAAACCCTTGTACGCCACTCGTCGGAAACCCCCTATGCGAATGAATTCCATGCGACTCGTTTCCGTGCGAATGGATTCCATGTGACTCATTTCCGTGCGAATGGATTTCATGCGACTCGTTTCCCGTGCGAATGGATTTCATGCGACTCATTCCGTGTGAATGGATTTGGTGCAACTCGATTAAGCTATATCCGAGGCTCAGCTCTTCACCAACTCCACCTTCTTTTCTTCCTTCTTTCGTCGATCACGGCTGCCGGAAACAGGGAAGGGGGCGGAGAAGAAAGGACGGGGGATTGGTGGGAGAGGGGTAGGTCCTGTATAAATAGGGTAAGTAGGGAAGGGTAGTTTGGTAATTTGATAATATCCTTTAATAATAATAATAATAATAAAAGTGTAATATGGATGCAAGGACTTAAAAGAGACCCGAACCCGAGAATCGACTCGTTTAGAGCTCGTTAGCATAGGAAGCTCGTATGAACATTTAAACGAAAAGGTATGTTGGACGAGCGGTTATCTTATAAAAGTATGAACTTTGGCCAAGTGTACGTAAGCAAAATTGAGAGCCAACTCATTAAGAAATGAACTCATTAGTGAGTGTTAGCTTATAAGAAATATATATATGGAAACTTAAACCGAGCATGAGTCAAATATAAACCCGACACGAGCCCGAACTCGCTTAAGGAAACATTAACTCACAAACACGTTAAGAAAGGTAAACTAATGGAGTCGGTTCATAAATAAAATAAAGTTAAGTACTTTAAACTAATACTAGTAAAGTGCCCGCGCGATGCGGCGACGACGACAATTTACAACATCATAGTTGTTTATGTTGGTTCATAAGTCAACTCGTGATATAGTGGTATAGTAGCACTTTAGTTCGTTAATTTTGTTATTCGTATAATATTTTACAAAATTTTATTATAGAAAACTATTTTTACTATTTCAAGTTAGCAATATCAATATGGTATATCATTTTCATAACTGTTACACATGTTAAATAAAAAATAAATTGACATTAAATTATTGTCTAATTCAGTAAACTATAATGACAATGTAATAAACTAAAACAAGAATAATAAATTTTAGTCATACTTCTCCCATATCCTAATTGTCTCATCTTAATTTTTCAATCACCATTCATCATCGACGAACATATTATCTAAAGATTCACAAAGAGGTTGATGCCTAGATTTCATTGATACATTTGGTGGGGGCTGAGATTCTTTTTTTGGCTAGCTATTTGCATTGCCATATCTTCTATAGCAGGTTTCGATACTAAAAAAATAGAAAAAGAAAATAATATTTAGTCTCTTATATATGTTTTTAGGTTAACCGGGTGGCTGTCCAATTGAGTGGTTTCGGGACTGTTTTGGTTGAGGTTTTTGCACCAAAATCTTCCTAGGTATGTCTAGTATAACATACTTAAAAATCATGTTCATTGGTTTCCGTTAGATTGGTCAACTAGTTATAGTTTGAATGTTAGTGTTTGGTTGACTAGAATTGTAGTTTGATGCGTTTAACGCGAGGGTTGAAGTGATTAACGACCAATTCAGCTCGGGGGAACTCGGTTTGATGTATGGGCTGTTGAAAAATCATTTTTATAAGTTATGGGGCTGAATTGGTTGTCGGTTACTCAAACGGGTCGGTACAACGCGCAATTTCGTTTATTGAATAGTTGGTGCGTTGTACATGCAAGTTACTGACCCATTTGACTTGTTGGCTGTGATTTTATCATATTGGGTCCACACGGGCTCCACCATTGTAATCACCTTTGTTGTTAATAAACCGGTGGTGATAGTTTTCACCGCCCGGGGTTTTTTGCTTGTTATCCTAAGGATAACGGGTTTTTTCCTCACAACAAATCCTTGTGTTCAAGCACTTTTACGTTCATTTCATATAAGCACCAAGTCTCGATTACTAATTTGGTTACGAAATCACTGTTGTTAATTTTTGACCAAAACACTAATCATCTCTGAAACATGTGTACCAGCTCATCCATGTTCACCAAGCCCAGGCTATACCCACTCCCTTCTACACTACCCAAGCCTACCAAGTCCAAACCTACCAACCTCACATCCCTCAAGCTCTTCAATTCAATCACGATCATCCCTACGTAACTCAAACCTATAAAGTATCATACCCGCAAGCTCAAGTTTATCTAACCTATTCCAACAAAACCCCACTCTTGCAACCCATTCAAGATCAACCTATTCAAGCTATCCCAAATTAATCCACCTCGACTGCTCAAGTTCATAGGGGTCAAACTCCTCAAGGTGCTCTAGGCCAAATGAATCAAGTCAACCGTAACTAAGCTACACAAAGATTCTGAAAACTCTTGTTGCTTGCGTTGTTCGATCTTATCTATTTTTGTCTTTTGATTTTACGTGCTATAACGACTCTTAGTTAATTTTGGCATTGTCAATTTATGATTAATTAAATTACTCCATTTTAGTTAATTATGCTCATCTATATTCCCTGTGTAAAACTAATAGATATCACACTTGTATTATGGTGACCTAACCTTATCTATCGCAATAAATCTTTTCGAGTTCCAAGGATTTTGTCATTTGATATCCATTCTTATTTAGGAAAAAAAGAAAAAAAATGATTTAAATTTGTTATAATCAAAGATTCCATCGTTCGTTGTTAAAGCTCACCCTATTTGTTTTATTAGAAATATTTCAATCATTTTGACTCCATTGTCTTTAATTATTAAATTTGCTAAAATAATTTTATCACAAGATTATATCCGTAAACTATTTTATAACCCACACGATGGGACGAATTATGTGAACCATCCGGCGATCTAAGTAATTATGGTTCGAAACGTAATTACCCAAATCCTCACATGGAAAATGGTACGTACTGTTGTGTGACCTAACTTTAAACTAACGGTGATATTTGGGTAACGGTACAAATGTGAAGATGATAAGAACATGGTGGATACACCGCTGGTAATACCTATACATAAGTGTCCTTATCGGATTTTCATTTGGAGTATTGCTCCGACCACTTGAAGTTCCATGTTATGTTAAAATTTTTAAATTTTATTTAAAAATATTTTTCTTAAAATTTAATTATTTTTAACAATATTTTTTCTATAGTTTTCTCTAATTTCAGGACGAAATTTTCAAAAGTAGGGAATCCGGTAACATTTTAGAATTTTTGTATTATTAAATCGTGAATTTTATGTTGTTTAATTCATTTTATACCTTCATGTTACTCAAATCAAATACCCATTGAAAACCCTTAAAATCACAAAAAATGGCTAAAAATTGCATTTTTGAAACTGCAGGGACAAAAATAACAAAATGAAACTTGTTGATAGATACCTCAAGCCGCTCCACCTGTGGAACTACCCTAGGTAGGCCCTGCGACGCGAGCAACATGCTGGTCCATTCAGAATCGTTTGAAATCTTCGTTTAATGCTAAATCGTGCTATTTTTTGTTTGAATATCGTGAATTAAGATACAAGAAAATCCCTTGTTCCTTAGGCATGCCCATATTCATTCCCTTGCTATCAAAAAAGAATTTGGTATTTTAGTTCATTTGATTTCGTCATTAAACGCTTATTATATTGCCTAATTGAGTTATTTGACTAAAATTAGCGTTTTAGACTTTTGCTATATAAACTAAACTATCAAAACCCTAAAATTCTCCTGCAAAACTCAGCCTCCACCTCTAAAAAATTCGTGTATAATATACTCTTGGTGCTAGCTCGGTTTCTTCTTCAAGACCTTATTCCTAGTTTGACTTTAGTGCTTTCAAATCCTTTGACTCAATTTTTCTCATCATTCTAACCATCATTCACATAAGTTTTCTTCTGTGATTTTGTGTTTTTTTTAATTTAACAAAAGCCCTTAATCATTTTCAGTGATCGAGGGAGTTTCGTGGGTCAATTTGATCCCGACCCGTTTAGGGTTATAAAAGTCAATCCTTGTGTTTAATCAATTACTAATTCTTCTGGTCAAAATTAACTTTCAAACCAGGAGACTTTTATGCTTGTCTTGACATTTGAGTGTACTGACCTAAACCCGACTCTAGATTCGATGTTTGAATTCTGAACAATACCAGCTCGCTGAAATATTAAATAATTCATATCTTGAGTTTTATAAATCCGTTTGACTTGATTCTAGAAGCTATGCTCTCATTTTTAATTCTGTTTTACTGCCACAAACTTTCAGGTCTGTTCATGTCAAATCAGTCTGAGCGTTAAGAGCTCGGGACTCGTTTATTTTTCTTATTTTATTATTTATTTCGCCTATTCATTAAGGTGAGTAATCACTCTCCAGCGTCTACTGTTTTATACCTTTTTAGGACATTATGTGTGCCTTATAATATATTTATTTATCATATTATAACACTTGCAAATCTTGAATATTGTGGTTGATCAATTAAATGCTTATATGCTACATGCTTACTTGCTCAATTGTTTATTTATCGCATTCGGAGAGGTCCATCACAATATATCTCATTTAGTATGATTATACACAGTCTTAGTAGCCATAGCTCATGTTCGTGTGGCATGGTCAAACGACACAAATTATTTTCTCATTATTTAATTGTTAATACTCATGATATTGATTTTCGGTTTTTCTCATATATTATATTTATTATTAACTGGTGAATACTTGCTCAACTTTATGCTGACAAACCTATTGTATTTTGTACGCATATTGCAGGTTATCTGCGTGGTTGAAGGAAGTTTGGAGACTTATTTTGGACTTTAGGGTCTTTAATAAAATGAAAATTTTGGATGTTTTGTTTATTTTATTCGGATTTATTGTGTTTGTTGAGAAGATGTGTACTTGGATTATTTAATAAAATAATTTAGATATTGCTATAAATATTGCAAGATTGTGAGACGTGAGCAATTAGTTCGCGTCCCGGTATTTCCGTCTTAGGTTGGGGTGTGAGAATTGGCTAGTGATTTCATTAAGAATAAAGGGTGAATATCGGCTTAAACCGATCTATGTCGCGTTAGATATGAGAAGTTGAACCTTGAATCTTGTTTTCAGTTTTCAGGTACGACCTGGCAAAAATCTTATGTTTTTATGGATAGAATTGCATGGAAACTTGATGTGTTAATTATCGAGTGATACAGATTCATAAATTTGGACATTGAACTACTTTTAGGATCGAATTGTCGTTAATAGGCTTAAAAATCATATTTTTGGGTTATCAGAAACAAATTGGTATGCAACCATAAATCTTGAAGTTAATGCTGATATTTAGTTATTGCCCAATGCTAATTAGTTATCGCATAGTGTAAAGTATTCGCTTTGCATTAGTTATCGCCTACTATAGTTATCGTAGATTATATTTATCACTTATAAAGCAATTATTGTGTAGATGCAAGTAACTACATTGGCCATGTGATTACCATGAGTTCAATAACTTACAACATGCGTGAACTGGAAGTACGTGATAAATTACGGATATGCGGGAACTTAAATTATGCAAGAACTTGAAATACGCGAGAACTTAGCAGGACGAAAACTTGTGCATGAGAAATTATTAGGTATTATGGTACAATGTGCTATATAGTTGATAGTTTCGTATGTGAACCTTGTACAGTTGTTCAAGGGTTTGGGTAGACACTAAAAGTGCTCGAATTAGGTGGGTCTTAGATTTTTTTTTACATGTTTTCGAGGTGGCATGCATACCAAAAACATGATAGTGAAATACATTTTAAACTTAATGTAAAGTTATATAGTAAAATCATCATGTTTTATAGCCAAAGTTACAACTTTTAAAGTATATAAAAAGGGAAACTAATGCTAAAGAAAAGATGTTAAAAGTGTCAAGTTTGCTATATCACTTATGGGATGAATTGTTATAGTGAACGTACGATGGCTTCCTTCAGGAAGAATCCAATTGTCATAGTGGAAGGACGATATCTTCCACGGGAAGAGTCCGAGCATTAGAGATTATCTACGGGGCCATAGATAAGGTAATGCCTTTGTGGCCCCATGGTTGTACGGTGTGTTATAGTTTGAATGATGATGACTCCTAAAAGTGTTAAAGTACATACTTATAAAAAATGATCGATTTACTTGTGTGTAAATATTAAGTATGAAAGTTAATGTGCCATAGTTAATAGCAGCATGTCCTTGCGATATACCACTTACAGTTTTGCATAAAGAGTACAATAGTAATGCAATATGTTCTATAGTTTAAATCCTTTTTTATTGATATTAACGTAAAGCTAAAACTTACTTAGCAATACTAACTTTCATTATGTATATTGGGCAGGGTGTTAAAGCACGCCTGGAACGTGGGCCTTGCTATTGGGCATCAGAGTGGGTTGTCTGTTTGGAAACTGACATTGATTTTATGTTGTTTTCGTTACGACAATTTATGTTTATTTTATGCACTTGTGACCTTAAAATAGTATTTCCATTACTATTTATGAAATTATTCTAAGTTTAAGAACAATATTGCATGTGTAAATTCTACCACTATATGACATTTTAGGCTCACTGGTTTAGGGTGTTATAGAAGAGATCCGAGAAAAAATTGTAAGGATGGATATGTAGGAAACCGTTCGCATATAAAAATAAAACACTTTTACTAAAATGATTAAAATACAAGTAATCAAACCTATCTAGGAAAGCAAGTAAATTACAATACGAATTACACCAGAAAAAATCAAAATTACAATACAATTGAAATAAAATAATACAGGAAAGGTGTAGAAGAAGAATGGTGTCGTGGTCTTTGTGGCTGAGGATCGTGTTTTACACGAGGCCCTTAAAACAAATTCCGGGTCTCTTCCCGTTTTGTTTCCCAGGGTACAACGGCCTAAGCAGTATGTACTGCCGGGGAGGGCTCTAGCACCCGAATAGTACCTTAAAGAAAATGATGAAGATGATCAAGAATGTTGGAATTCTTAAGGGAGAAAGTTGGAGAAAACACAAGAGAGAATGTGTTATTTTTGTGTTTTTTGTATATCTACAACTAAGGAGCTCCATTGGTATTTATACTAGTAGAAAGTTGAAACCATTCAACCATCATTAAAAGAAAAAGTGAAACATCCCAATCAACATTAACCAATGCATTTAAGTTTTGACCAAAACTTAATGACATGTTGAAAGGTCTTGACTAAATCAAAGGTGTTTCAACTAATCATATAATATAAAATAATTTGATGTGTTGTAAAACACACGTATTTTCCGCACCTTTTACCTACGTATTATATTATCTTTTATTTATTTTTACTTGTTTTAGATAGGTTTTACATAATCTTATTCATATTGTAGGTTATGGGTTACAAGGAAGAAAAACCGAGCTTTTACGGGCCTTTTACGCATAGGATTTCAAGAAACAACTCAAGGCCTGGCCCGATTACATGTTATTAGAGCCCATTACTTACACTAATTATAATATAAAAAAAATAAAAGAACCCTAACCCTAAGCATAGTTCCAATTGGAACTTTGGACATCAGCCAAGAAGAAAAGAAAAGCTAGGGAGAAAGGAGTTTTGGCGGCTAAGGAAGGAAGAAGGAGTCAAGAACAAGCCCCGGGATCATTTACCATCAGTTCTTACAACCACGAGCAGCCCCGGAACATCTCATATCCTTCCATTCATTACTTTGTTCATCAAACTATATTTTCTTGATCAATTGATACATAGTTTTGCAATTGTGTTAGATATTGACTTGTTTATGATTGCTATTGATTGTTGAATGATTGTTAAGATGATTGGGATGAGTTTATTGATGTTTTTATTAAGTGTTCATGGCTGTCCAAATATGATTAGAGGCTAAACTTGTTAGTTCAACATAGGAATGATGATAATTGTTAATGTTTGATGAGCTTGTTGGATTGTTTGATTGATAGACGTATATTGTTATTGTAAAGTTTGATTTAGACATGAAATAGGTTGTGTTTAAGGGCTGGAAATATTGGTTAATTCATTGCATAAACTCCCTGTGTCGGTTGATTAGTTTTGTATTGATTGATCGGTGCATTGTTTGATTCTAGACTTTGTGTTTAGGGTTTGTTTGCGGTAGGTACCACCGTAGGGTTTTGTTGCGTGATTAGTTGGATTAAGTATAGCGGTTAGACACCTTCTTAGAGACCGATAGGTGATAAGAAGTTAGGGTTGTCTCATTTCCTTTACATGCTAGAATAAGAATTGCGCGAGAGCGAGTTCGTTTCTTGTCAGGTTTAGGTGTTTTGAGCGACTAGTTGATCTATTTTGGTTTAAGTTGAATTGTTCCTCTATCCTTGGTTGTGTAGTATTCATTGCCATTAGGGTCGAGTGTCGGTGAGACCGAGAGGTGATCCAACATTAGAACACGTTAACAATTGTTTCCCGGTTTGGTCGTTTTAGCCAATTAATAGTAGTTAGGGTTTATTGAGTGAGACCGCGAGGTGATCCAGTGAGACTGAACGATCCTTAGTTGTGTCATCTTTAGGGACCGGTGTCTAGATATCAATCAATCCATTAGCTTGTTAGGCCTACAGTTTGATTCAGATCTAGGTAGACGTTTTTCTCCATCAGAAGTTAACACAGTTAGTTCCCCGTTAAGTTTTCTATTTTAGGTAACTTTTTTTAATTAGGCCAGTTAGTCCAGTTAAGTAATTAAAAATCAAAAATCAATTAAATATTATTCTTAGGTAGGTCTTGTCCAGGTTAGTGATCATTAGCGTTCTGACGTGCCCACGTGTTCGATACTCGGACTTCCTAGGTCTATACTACTTGCGATTGGTACACTTGCCGGTTGTGTGTGGTTTTAGTATTTTCGTTTTATATTTAAAGCTTAGTTGTGAGGGTCATTGTTATAAGGTTATCCAATGCACATCATAATTCAAAATTAAAAATATTTTGTTTACACAAAAAATTTTCCAACAATCCGCCACATGTGAAAATAAAATTCATTCATTTCCACACATTTTCCAACAATCCCCCACATGTGAAAACAAAACTTATTCATTTTCACATTGAGATCAATCCATACATGCAAGTTTCTTGGGTTCAATTCAACGGTTGAGCATTGTAGGATAGGTAGGTGTTACCCTTTGAACCTTCCTTTGTGAAGCATACTTAGTCTCCTAGCGGTGTGCAGACACGATGTCTTTGAATATACCCCCATTTATGTAGACGACAATACACTTCACACAACGCTCTCCTTGGTCTGGCCAACCCCTCACTGTCGTGTCCTATTATGGTCCTGGAACACTAGCCTGGTTCTGCGAGAGCTCTAGGATTTTTGCCCCAAAATCCATTCGAACCGACCCTAGTTCTCTCTCACATAGGTGATTCTCGCTTGAATCATTAAAAGCAATAGGTTTGTTGATTTCCACAAATTATTAGTTTTTATTATGCTTATCCTAAAAATTGTCACTACTTATCGTAGGAATAGACTAGGACATATTTAAACACCCTATAGTTTAGAGGGGTATATATTATAAAATATACTAGCTTCTATATAAAGATATATATCAACTTGCCCCCATAGTCACCACCCTTAAATATATAAATTAGTTGTCCTATTGAACCTAGATCTTGGGATCTCCAGTCAACTAGGTTAGGTTACCTCCATATATCTTTTTCCATGGACTTTAGTCTCATTCCACAACTTGATCTCTCATCAACCCTCGGGTTGTTGGATCCATAGACATTATCTTTGACTTTGTAAAGTCAACAACGATAATTTGTAATTGAGATAAGTTGTTTTAACGTGTTATTGACTCACAAGTCATTCTTGCCATTTGTCATTCCTAAGACTGTAACTCATAATCTCTACCTGGATTTAGTTACATCGTTTAGTCTTTAGAATTACATGAAACGCTCCTCAAGGCTCAACACGTTTCCATCATGCCTTTGGTAAACTCTATCAGAAATCTACCAAGATTCTGAATGTTACCAATTGACATCCAAGTCTAATATTCTAGATAGACTTGTTATGACCTTGTGTACTCCACTTGGTCACATGTTTGCAATCTTTAATTGGATTATCAACATCCTTATTGCCAAACATTCCACATTCTTATAAAATTGCAAGTTACCCCCACATTTAAGTCTTATTGGATAAACTTATCCAATCACTAAGAGGGGTAATGAAAGGTTCTCCCTTTCATGTGAGGATTGAGAAAGCATTCTCAAAGACCATTTCGACATACCTTAATGGGTTGTTTATTAAATGGCTCATCCCCCACATTGCTTGCACTTTGATCCAGTGTAGGCAAATATGCCTTAGTGTGAGCTTCCCACATTTACTAGCGTATGAGTTCTCCTCATGATCTAGTTATCCCATTTTGACTTAATGAAGTTATATTTATGGTTTAGCCCATATAAGAATTCCTTCTTGTGTGTACCCATATTATGAATGCTTTCTAAGTTATTTAATCTCTGCGGAGCATATAAATTAACAAGTACTAGTCTAGCATGCTTTGGACTACAATACTTTAGCATGTAAACAGAAGATGCATCATTCTGATTCTTCACAGCCTCAAGAGATACCGCGCTATCTCTTGCCAACATTCACATCTTGGTTTAGACAAATTAATAAGACTTTATTCATCATCCCAACACCTTGGTATTAGGAAAGTCTCAAAAGTTAAAGTACGTTACACAAACATATTTAAATTCATTAGTCAAATTAAGATATATACTTTTGTTCTCCAAAACCTTTACCATTTACTCATAAGAACTTCAAACACGAGTCTCAAAACGAGTTAGTTTGGTGAACACATTCAACATAATGAATGTTACCCCGTGTAAGAACACTAAAGTTTGAAATATAGTCAAGTATATTGACAATCAAACAAGACAATTGCATGTGCCTAAAGTGATGTATACATTTCCGTTGTTTGTTTCGTTGAAACCATGTATTGGGATACTCTCCCAAAAAGAAGGATAAATCCTCCACATAGTTCAAACAACATTGATGGTGGTAGATGCAACTACAAATCCATCGTTATTGTAAGACTCCTGTAATAGATCACACACGGTTTACTAAAGTCATTTACAATAATAACATATATTTCTTTCATATGTTATAATTCACAAATGTGAATCTTCACAATGTTGATACTCTCAACATATCTTGTATCCATGTTAATACACTCATCACATGGCGTGTGATGTCTTATCCTTGACATTTAATCATGGTGACAACTCACAAATTGTCTTTGTGCAAATATCTTCTTTCACTATTCGATATACTATAAACATTTGATTAATTTCTATGTATGGGTTATCCGAAGATATTGAACCCAAACAATATTTGAAAGTAAATCAATAAACTGCTATAGTTCAACGAGTATCCATCTCTAGTAAGCTTACTAGAAAATATTATACCCTTTTGAGACGTTTGGGAACATATAAATTAACTCTCAAAATTAGGATACTTAATGTAGATAACCCAGTTCTACATTTTCTTATTGATGTCCAACGACAATCAATAAGTATCATGCTTCTCTTAGCAAGAAGATAGTTCTTAATTTTGAATCATTTTTCATAACAGAATATATGCTTTAAACAATAAGAACTATCCACGAACACCAAATGTCCACATAATTTCATACATCTCCGAAATCGTTCCCATGATGTCTTCAAGTGATGCAATTAGGTTCCCCCGCACAAGAGTTCCATGCAATCACAACATCACTCATTTGAGGTTCTCCCTCAGTGGTACTCCTACATTGAACAACTATTAACCACACGCACGTAGTTACATTTGAACAATTTAATTTGTTCACAACAACATCAAGTTGTTTAAAACCGTTCTAACGCCTTTGGTTAATAAAAATTATTATGTAACGCGCTCGTTATAATATTTATGCAATTTCTAACCTGCTCGTTAAAATATTAACCGATTTGACAAAACCATTTTTTAAGACACTTTGGTTTATACAATAAACCGCGTCTTAACACGCTCGTTAGAAAATTAAACGCTTTAAACAAACGTATTGAAGCCTTTAAATCGTTTCTAACACGCTCATTAAAAATAAAATAAACGTTTATACAAAATGTTTTTATAATTTTGGTTTTACAATATCAAACCCTTCTAACATGCTCGTTAAAGTATTAACCGATTTCTTATACAAATATAATTGTTTCTAACACGCTCGTTAGAGAATATAAATGCTTAGACAAAACAATTTTCAAGGCCTTTGATTTATAAAATAAATTGTTTCTAACACGCTCGCTAGAAAATAAGATGTCTTATTGTAACATCACGAAAATTTTGGTCCAAATTTGACAAACTAATAAAACTTAAGGACTAAAAATATTCATGGCAAAAGTAAAGAGAAAAATAAGACAAAGAATGAAAGTAGCTTATGTTAAGGAATGGAGTAAGGAGACTCCATCCCACATCAGACAAAGAAAGAAAAATTAAGCACTTTATAAGGAGAAAACATTCCATGAAATGTTCTTATGTGGTCAACTACTCTCCCTAGTCCTAGCGAGGGGTGCGAAGCACCCGACGCGCACGGGCACGGGCTCGGGCGATGGGCGCAATGTGGCCCTTTGATGGCGCACTTTGCACTTCGCACGCTCGCTTCGCCAAGAGTCGCCTTTGTATTTTTGGATGATGATGAGACGAAATCAAGATATGGCAAGTTACTAAAACATCAGGGACCAAAAATGAATAGATTCAAAGTTTTGCATCTTCACGATACGCGAAGAATCCACGTTTTACATCTTTGCTATACGCGAAGACGTAGGACACGTGGCGATACCGTAATGACACGTGGCAAGCCTACGCGGAGACTCAGCGAAGCTAGTGCATTTTTGCGATACGCGAAGATGCAGGAAAATTTCTATAAATAAGCTGGCCATGGGGGTGGTCCTCACTCATCCAACACACTCCAAAAACACCTACATTACCTCGATAAGCGTGCCACGACCCCGATATAGCGATATCCCGACAAGTCTTACCTAGAAATGCGTGCCATAACCCTACCTAAATACTCTCTCAACCTCCTTCCAAAGTGCGGTCCAAGTAGAAGTACGGTCCAAATAGAAGTACGGTTCAAGTAGAGTATAAGCATTTCGAGTAATAAGCCATTCAAGGTAGGGGTTTTGCCCGATTATTATATTATAAATGGCTTAGAACCTAGTCAGGGATATAGCTTGTACCTTGATTTTATAAAGTGGAAATAAGATTCCATAAAGTCGAGATTATAGATAAAATAATACTTCTTTATTATATATAAAGATTTTATTAAGTATTTCTTATAATAAAAGAAAGTTGAAATATATGTTTCTTCACGAAGAAGAAACAAAGGTTTATAAGTGATTAACAAGAAAGGACTAGAGGTCCTTATATTTATAAAGAGATAAAATATCAAGGTAAAGGTTATGCAATCGGATTAAAGGTCTGAAGCTAGATCGTTGATCTAGTACTTATAAAATGTTATTCTCGTACTATAGGTCCGAGGTAACGAGACAAATTGGTGAGAAACACCAACCAAGAAGAAAGGTGAATACGTCCAACTTTTTATAAAACAAAGTCTTGAATGTTTGCATGGGATTATATCCCTAAAACTTTATAAACAAAAGTAATGCTGGCCCTCAGGCTATTGTATACGTTTTTCTTGATCCTTACATATGTGGGTAGACGGTGGGCACACCGCACCACACTTCCTAATGCCTCCGCCATGTTGGGCCGGACCTAAGTAATGTTCGAGAAGGGATTATCTCGTGTACATTGATAGTTGCTAAGACCTCGATGCTGCGGTATCGCTGAGAGGTTTCAAGTATAACTGGAGGTTTATAATAGTATATTTAACTTGGTTGTTTCCTAAGCCACGATGGGCCGGGTCATAAGATACCCGAGGGAATAACTAAGTAACTTAAATGTTTTGTGTCAGCGTGTTCACCAGCATGTGTTGCTGACGTATTTTTATAACTGTTTTACAGGTAATGGAGAATAGGTGTTTGGAGAAGAAGGGTAGCTGTTAGATGATCTGATGGCTCAATGGATGTTTTATAAATAAAATAATGTGAAACATGGTTTTGTAATCCAAACACTTATGTACAAATTAACGGGTGTTTTAAAATCCCGTCTTTTAAAGATAATAATGTTTTATTAAAGTCTTCCGCTTTACAACCTTAAACTCTGATATATTTTTACAAAACAGGTACCAACGTTGGGTGTCACGCCCAGGCCCTGAGCCTGGGTGTGACAAGTGTTGGTATTAGAGCCATCGATTTTAGCGAATTAGGTATATAAGTATTCCTAAGCTTTGATCAGAGATAAGTTTCAATATTTATTATATTGTTATATAAGGATAAGATAGGTTGGTATTCTTTCCTATCCCTTATCATTCTAATCTTTTCTATCCCTTATCATTCTTATCCTCATAGATGTCGATATTCAAGAAGATGATAGAATCCTTCTACGAAGACATGAGACAAGCAGGCCATCCAGAACCCATCGTTCCTCCCGATGGTCAAAGTGATGAATACTATGCTAACTTCTTCGACCAGGACAGACCCCTTACACCAGTGTTCCTATATGGGAATCAACCTATTTACTTCCCAGGCACAGAGCAAATGCCTAATAACATTCCAAGTGATCCGTCATCCCCGAAGAATCATCCTTCCAATAATATGGAGATTGATGGGCAAGTTGAATCCAGTCCACCACCGCCGTATCCAAGAAACCATTATGACATAGTCATGATGGGGGTATCGTGATCCACCGCCCCAGTATAGATAACCAAGTCTCATCCCTCAGTCCCAGGAAGAGCATTTGGATCGGGCACTGCATGAGACAGATGAATTGCGGAAAAAGTTGGCTACGGAGAGTAGCAAGAAGAAGAAAATGGAAAGGAAGTTACTACACAAGTGTAGTAAGTTGAAGAAGATAATCAAGAAATACGTGAAGGATTGAAGATTCCATTCTGTTGTGACCATATCGTTGTTCCATGTTCTGTTATGGTTCTATCGTTTGTTCCTTGTTCTATTGTTGTAGCATCGGTGGTTTCAAGAATAAGTCCATAGTAATTGTAATGGTATCGTTGTTCCTAGAGTTCATTAGGAGTTGTCATAATGTACTCCTGTTTGTGAGATAAATAAAAACTTTTAAGTAATGAGTCAATTTCCTTATAATTCCAGAATGTCGAAACAAAGTATACCATCCCAAAATAAGGAAGCTTCAAATGCTAAAAGCAACCAATCGAAAACTGAGCCTGCTCAAGGAAACCATGAGCAGTTGATAACTAAAATGCAAGAAATGATTAATGCCATGAATACCTTATTACCCGCTATGAAAGAAAAATCTGTCCATCAAAGTGAAAACCGACAACCCAGTAAGTCTGTCAAATCCAAATCCCGACCTAATCCTACCCTTCAAGACGAAGGAAGTGATCAGGGATCAACTAATGGTGAAAAGATCCACCAAACCTTTAAGAAGAAGTTACGAATCGAAGGTTGTTTGTTCAAAGATTTCAAAATTTGTGGACCAAAAGAATTTTATGGCGACAAGGGTGCCATAGCCGCCATAAGATGGCTCGAAGAGATGGAATCAATTGTTATTATAAGCAAATGTACTGAGAAGGAAAAGATTCAGTACACGGCACAGATGTTCAAAGGGGAAGCCTTAGAGTGGTGGAACACTCTATTGATGGCAAGAGGAAGGAGTACCATGTATCAGTTAACATGGGAAGAGTTTAAAGATCTGGTTATGCAAAAGTATTGTCCAATGCATGAAACTGATTTAGTTCAAACCAAGTTTTGGAATCACAAGGTAGTTGGGACCAATATGAGAGAATACAATACCAAGTTCCAAGAATATTGTAGGCTTGTGCCATAGTTTGTAACACCTGAATCAAACAAGGTAACCCGCTACATATGGGGTTTACCAAGAGAGATAAGAGATATGGTAAGATCTCATCTGCCACAGGCATCCGAATCCGCCATGGAACTGGCTGGTTATTTGATGAATGGTTTGATCCGCAACAAAGAAGAAGACAAGAAGGAATATTCAACAAATGACAGGATAGGAAAAAGAAATAATCGTTTCAAAGGAAAAGATGTGGATAGGAGAAGGGCTGGTTTTAATTCTAACTACCCGTTGTGTAAAATTTGTAAGAGGTATCATTTTGGTCGATGCCGGTTCGCAGTATCTACATCTGTCATCTGTGACACATGCAAGAAACCAGGACATGCCACTGCTGATTGTTGGAAGAACAAGATGACTTGCTTCAACTGCAAGGAAACGGGGCATCTTAGCTTTGAATGTCCTAAGAAGAATGTTGCTGGAAGTGGAGGTGTTGGAGGTGTTGGAGGAAGCGGCACCAAGAATGAAGGAAAGAAGGGAAATGCACGAGTCTTTGTACTTGACACCCAAAAGGCCGCCAACATACCGGAAACCATCACCGATACGTTCTTAGTCAATAACGTTTACGCAAGAGTTTTATTTGATTCTGGTGCAAATCAAAGTTTTATATTTTATAAATTTTGTAGTCTATTAAACGAACCTCTAAGGCAATTAAATAAAACCATAAACGTTGAGACTGCCAATGGTGAGATAGTTAAAATTTACGAGACCTTAGAAAATGGAAAGATCTTGTTAGCAGGCTACGTCATCCCTGTACAATTCTGCCTATGACATTAGCAGGCTTTAACATAGTTCTAGGTATGGACTGGTTATCCGACAACCATGCGCATATCATTTGCAATAAGAAAACCATAGAACTTCAAGCCCCTGATAAGCGAATAATTCAAATCGCGGGCGATAAAGATGTTGGTCATGTTAGCATAATCTCCATGATAAAAGTTAACAAATGCTTAAATCAAGGATGTTTAGCATTTATGGCTTATGTGACGGAAGAATCAAAACTGAAGGATATCAAAGATGTGCCCATAGTATCCGAATGTTCTGATGTCTTTCCAGATGAACTTCCAGGAAATCCACCCAATCGAGAAGTCGAATTCATAATAGACTTAATGCCGGGAACAGCTTCAATAGCCAAATCCCCCTATCGTTTGGCTCCAACTGAAATGAAGGAATTAAAGAAACAACTGGATGAGTTATTAGAGAAAGGGTTTATTCGTCCAAGTTCATCACCTTGGGGAGCTCCGATTTTATTCGTCAAGAAGAAAGATGGTTCCATGAGAATGTGTATCGATTACAGAGCCTTGAACAAAGTAACTATTAAGAATCGATATCCGCTACCTAGAATTGATGACCTATTCGATCAATTGCAAGGAGCGAGTTTCTTTTCGAAAATAGATTTACGTTCTGGGTATCATCAGTTGAAAGTTCAAGAAGAAGATATTCCAAAAAAGGCGTTTCGAGCAAGGTAAGGACATTACGAGTTCACCGTGATGCCATTTGGACTCACTAATGCCCCAGCCGCTTTTATGGACTTGATGAACAGAGTCTGCAAGCCTTATTTAGATAAATTTGTAATCGTATTCATCGACAATATACTTATTTACTCTAAATCGGAAGAAGAACACAAAGTTCATCTTAGGATCTTACTTGAGATACTCCGAAACGAGAAATTGTATGCAAAATTCTTTAAGTGCGAATTCTGGTTGCATGAAGTACAATTTCTTGGCCACGTTATCAATGCAAATGGAATTCAAGTGGACCCCGCAAAGATTGAAGCAATAACCAAATGGGAGATTCCTAGATCGCCAACCGAGGTCCGAAGTTTCCTAGGATTGGCTGAATATTATAGAAGGTTCATCGAAAATTTCTCCCGTATAGCAGTTCCCTTAACTTCATTAACCCGGAAGAATGTTAAGTATGAATGGGGAACCAAGCAACAGGAAGCATTTGATTTACTTAAACAAAAGCTCACAAATGCCTCTATACTGGCTTTGCCAGAGGGTACAGAAGATTTCATCGTATTCAGTGATGCATCTTATTCAGGTTTTGGTTGCGTACTAATGCAAAGAAAGAAAGTAATAGCTTATGCTTCTCGTCAATTGAAAGTGCATGAAAAGAATTATATGACTCACGATCTAGAGTTGGGTGCTATAATCTTTGCCTTAAAGTTATGGAGACACTATCTCTATGGAATCAAGTTTATCGTGCACACTGATCATAAGAGCTTAAAGCATATATTTGATCAGAAAGAACTTAACATGCGTCAAAGAAGATGGATGGAAACTTTAAACGATTACGACTGTGAAATCATCTATCATGAAGGAAAAGCAAATGTTGTAGCTGACGCATTGAGCTGAAAAGAACATGAGAAACCCAAAAGGGTTCAAGCTTCGAGATTAGAACTACAAATAGATCTAATCGAACAAATCAAGAAAGCTCAGAAACAAGCAATTGAAGAAAACCAAATATCCGAAGAAAAGCGTAACGGCACATTACCTCGATAAGCGTGCCACGACCCCGATATGGTGATATCCCGACAAGTCTTACCTTGAAATGTGTGCCATAACCCTACCTAACTACACTCTAAACCTTCTTCCAAAGTGCGGTCCAAGTAGAAGTACGGTCCAAATAGAAGTGCGGTTCAAGTAGAGTATAAGCATTTCGAGTAATAAGCCATTCAAGGTAGGGGTTTTGCCCGATTATTATATTATAAATGGCTTAGACCCTAGTCAGGGATATAGCCTGTACCTTGATTTTATAAAGTGGAAATAAGATTCCATAAAGTCGAGATTATAGATAAAATAATACTTCTTTATTATATATAAAGATTTTATTAAGTATTTCTTATAATAAAAGAAAGTTGAAATATATGTTTCTTCACGAAGAAGAAACAAAGGTTTATAAGTGATTAACAAGAAAGGACTAGAGGTCCTTATATTTATAAAGAGATAAAATATCAAGGTAAAGGTTATGCAATCGGATTAAAGGTCTGAAGCTAGATCGTTGATCTAGTACTTATAAAATGTTATTCTCGTACTATAGGTCCGAGGTAACGAGACAAATTGGTGAGAAACACCAACCAAGAAGAAAAGTGAATACGTCCAACTTTTTATAAAACAAAGTCTTGAATGTTTGCATGGGATTATATCCCTAAAACTTTATAAACAAAAGTAATGCTGGCCCTCAGACTATTGTATACGTTTTTCTTGATCCTTACATATGTGGGTAGACGGTGGGCACACCGCACCACACTTCCTAATGCCTCCGCCATGTTGGGCCGGACCTAAGTAATGTTCGAGAAGGGATTATCTCGTGTACATTGATAGTTGCTAAGACCTCGATGCTGCTGTATCGCTGAGAGGTTTCAAGTATAACTGGAGGTTTATAATAGTATATTTAACTTGGTTGTTTCCTAAGCCACGATGGGCCGGGTCATAAGATACCCGAGGGAATAACTAAGTAACTTAAATGTTTTGTGTCAGCGTGTTCACCAGCATGTGTTGCTGACGTATTTTTATAGCTGTTTTACAGGTAATGGAGAATAGGTGTTTGGATAAGAAGGGTAGCTGTTAGACGATCTGATGGCTCAATGGATGTTTTATAAATAAAATAATGTGAAACATGGTTTTGTAATCCAAACACTTATGTACAAATTAACAGGTGTTTTAAAATCCCGTCTTTTAAATATAATAATGTTTTATTAAAGTATTCCGCTTTACAACCTTAAACTGTGATATATTTTTACAAAACAGGTACCAACGTTGGGTGTCACGCCCAGGCCCTGAGCCGGGGTGTGACACTTATACAAATATAATCCTTTCCAACACGCTCGTTAGAAAATATAATGTATTTAGACAAAACCATTTCTAGGCGTTCGATTTATAAAATAAACCACTTCTAACTAGGCGTTCGATTTATAAAATAAACCACTTCTAACCCGCTCGTTAGAAAATTAAACGCTTAGATAAAACGTTTCTAAACTTTGGTTAATATAAATTAACCATTTCTAATATGCTCATTAGAAAATTAACGTTTAGATATCAACGTTTTAAAACTTTAGTTTATAATAAACCGTTTCTAACACGCTCGTTAGAAAAGTTAAATATTTAGACAAATATTTTAAGGCTTCGATTTATAAAATAATACGTATTTAACACTCATGTTAAAACTGTTGACATTTACACAAAACGTTCATTTATTTTATAACATTAACCTGTTTTCAACGCGCATGTTAGAATGTCAAACGTTTACAAAATATTTTAACCAATGTGGGTTAAGAAAATACACAATTTTTAACACGCTCATTAAAGAGTAAAAGTGTATAAGCCTTTATTATTTAACAATAATGATATTTTCTAAATGTTTGTTAAAACTAAACTTACGCAAACGTTTTATGGTTTGGAAAATATCTTTTCTAATACGCACATTAGAAAATACATGTTCCAAAACATTTGAAACCAATATTATTTAACAAATAATAATTTCTAACATGCTCGTTAGAAAGATAAAACGTTGACAAATGTTTCATTATATGGGTTTTTCAAAAAATACCGTTTTCTAACATACTCATTAACAAAAAAAATCAAGTGATTCAAAATGCATTTTGAAACATTTGTATATTTTTATATATGATTCGACTTAACGAAACATAACAAAAACCCATAAACTCGAATGTGTTTAATCAAAACATTCATTTTCGGATTCTATATTGTTCTCCA
Source organism: Bidens hawaiensis (assembly GCF_021521415.1). Taxonomy (NCBI): domain Eukaryota; kingdom Viridiplantae; phylum Streptophyta; class Magnoliopsida; order Asterales; family Asteraceae; genus Bidens; species Bidens hawaiensis. The sequence continues at coordinate 25,953 of NW_027505509.1, read as the reverse complement.
ATAGTTAATCCGACTCATTTTTATGCATACATGATTTATCTGAAAAATTATAACGAAAGTTTTTCAAATAGACATATATTTTTAACTATTACGACAATCCAAGATCCTCATATTGTTATTACTTGAAAATAACAGATTTTTCTAAAAATTCAAGATCCTCAGATTCTTAAAATAACGTTACTCGATTACGATGATGTCATTTTTTCTGAAAATAAACTATGCTAAGTTAGTTTTTCAGAAATACTAATAGTGGCCGCTCCCACTAAATTAAAGTTACGCAAAACTTTTTAATCCGAACACTCGAATTAACCCATCGAAGGTGTTCTAAGTCCAACTTTGAAAGGACCAAACAATGGGTTTTTCCAAGAGTTTAGCATTAAAAAATCCGAATTGTAACCGGTTTCCGTTTCTACAAAGTCGCTCCTTTGAATAGAAACGAAAAGAAAATGTTTTTTTTTAAAACACAACCGCGTGAAACAAAACTAGTTTGAGTCACAGGAGAATGTTTTGAATACACGATCGGTGATTTTTTAAAATTTGTTTTAAGATTTTAGGAAAGTGTTCGCGTATAAAAATAAAACACTTTTAATAAAACGATTACAATACAATGAATCAAACCTATCTAGGAAAGCAAGTAAATTACAATACGAATTACACCGGAAAAAATCAAAATTACAATACAATTGAAATAAAATAATACAAGAAAGGTGTAGAAGAAGAATGGTGTCGTGATCTTTGTGGCCGAGGATCGTGTTTTACACGGGGCCCTTAAAACAAATTCCGGGTCTCTCCCCGTTTTGTTTCCCAGGGTACAACGGCCTAAGCAGTATGTATTGTCGGGGAGGGCTCTAGCACCCGAATAGTACCTTAAAGAAAATGATGAAGATGATCAAGAATGTTGGAATTCTTAAGGGAGAAAGTTGGAGAAAACACAAGAGAGAATGTGTTATTTTTGTGTCTTTTGTATATCTACAACCAAAGAACTCCCTTGGTATTTATACTAGTAAAAAGTTGAAACCATTCAACCATCATTAAAAGAAAAAGTGAAACATCCCAATCAACATTAACCAATGCATTTAAGTTTTGACCAAAACTTAATGACATGTTGAATGGTCTTGACTAAATCAAAGGTGTTTCAACTAATCATATAATATAAAAGAATTCAAAATTAAAAATATTTTATTTACACAAAAAATTTTCCAACAATATTGCATGTGTAAATTCTACCACTATATGACATTTTAGGCTCACTGGTTAAGGGTGTTACAGAAGAGATCCGAGAAAAAATTGTAAGGATGAATATGGAGGCGATACGTGGCGTGGCATGATGGATATTTATTTATTAGATAAATATATGTATAAATAGATATATAGATAAGATATAGTTATTCAATTCCTACTGATTTTAGAAATTAAGGTTGCTAGATCCGCTTTAGATATTTAAATATATTTATTTACTGTTTGGGCTGTGCGGAAAGAGACAAAAAACTCTTTGTTACTTTTGTGATTTAACAAACGAATTCATGTCAACGCGGTCGTTGACATCAAACTCTAATTTTTTAGTCAACACTATTTCGTCCTCTTCTGCACAACCCTACTTAAAGCACACATATATATAAACAGGTCAACTTCCACCACCAAACACCAAACACTCGGTAACCATGAACCCCGAATCAGAGTGTTCCGTGCATGAGCCAAAATATAGAGGTGTCAGAAAGAGGAAGTGGGGGAAGTGGGTGTGCGAGATCAGAATGCCCAACAGCCGCGAGAGGATCTGGTTAGGCTCGTACGACTCGCCTGAGAAAGCCGCTAGAGCCTTTGATGCAGCCGCGTTCTGTCTTCGTGGCAACGCGGCCAAGTTAAATTTCCCAGACCAACCGCCCAACATTCCTGGTGGAATGTCTCTTTCTACCTCCGAAATACAAGCTGCCGCAACTCGCTTCGCCAACTCGGTTCCTAACGCTGTCGCGCCCGTGGAGACGCATACCTCTGCCTCCGAGTCCACGTCCTCTTTGGTTATGTCACATGATTATAATATCAACAATGTGGACAATTACGATATATTTCCTGGGTTCGATGACTATTTCATGCAACCACCACCTGAGTATCAGTATCCTGATTACGATGAGGATAATTCAAGCGGCGGTGATACCTCGCACGGAACATCATTCCTCTGGAACTATTAATCAACCAGTTACATATATATGCATGCATAAACCAGTATACTTATATTGTTATACGCATACACCACCGGAAAAAACGTGGAAAAGTTTTAGTTGTTTGCAGTGATGGTCATATCATATGACACGTGGACCACATGATGTAGGTGATTAAAATACTTCTAGAAACCAAATCAATTAATCACCTCTGGTTTTTTATCACGTTTTGGTTTTGGCATATGGTGGTGGCCCATGTCAAACGTAAACATCAAGTTATCCCTTCATGTATTATGTATGCACGATACCAATAAGATAGCTTTCACTCTTTATGCATTGTTTAAACTTAAATTTTATTATTGTGACCTCAGAAAAATAATATGTTAGAATCATAATTGATCTGTTAAGCCATCCACAGGTTATAAAACACATTTAACAAATAAGGAAAACACTTTGTTCAAAAACACCAAAAACCAACTCAACAATAAATCCAAAAACATTGCCACATTCTTCATAATTATCACCATCTTTTTTTAAATAACTCATCTCTCTCTGTATATCTTATACCTTAATATTATGTTATTTCTCATTAAAATCAAAACGATTATAATAAAGTGGCAGACAAACAGACAACAAGCTACGTCACAACCCTCTTTTGAATAGCAAAACCAATTCTACTAAAAACAAAGCGTTGTGTCGTAGGAGACGACAAAGTACCATGGACGACACGCTGAACCCTGTTTAGAAAATTCACAGCCTCCGGGGCCAGAAACCCAAATGTATCAAAAGCAAAAGGGAGAAACACATGTTGATTTTCTAAACAGGCTTTCTCGTGTTTGGCAACTTTGCCCGATTTGGCCTTCAACGTAGCCTGACCCAAAACAAATCCGCGGTCCCTGAGCCCGACAAGAGGAGACACTCCTGTAAGGTCCACACAAGCGTGTTTCCCCTGCCCATCAAAACACAAGAATATCAGCTGGTCGTAACGTGGACCTCCCTTCAAGCGGATTTGTAAGAAAGTTAACCGGGGCCTCCTTTTTAGTAGAAATCCCTGCCCGTTTAAAAACATCGCGCGGAACATCCCTAACCAAATCATACCTATATTTAAAACTAGGTAATTATTTGCAATGCACCGCATGGTCTCCAAAGGAATCCAAACAGACTTTGCGGCAAACTGGGCAAGGCTCATCAATCGGAAACATAGGGATCATTAACCAGTACTTAAGGATCGCCCGATACTCCAACCCCGACATGTGTTGGCCTAATCATTCAATAGGGATGACCATTAGAAAATCCTGAGCCCGAGGAGCTCGAAGGCATTCAAACACCGTTTTTTGGCGAGGAGATAGATCAAACTTCGCTACTAAAATCTGGACGATTCCACTAAATAAGGCACTCGCCAACAGAGAAGAGTCCCACAAATATCCATTTTTACTAGTTCTCGACCAAGAACTACACTCTGAAAACGAGTTCCGTAGTGATAAAATCGGAAAATGAGTTTTTTGAGAGCTAAAAGCAAACAAATCTCACCCATTGTGAGTACTCTGACAAACTGTTAATTTACATGAAGGTAGCGTTTGGTATGCAGTAATTACAGAGTGAATGAAATGATTCATTGCATGGGAATGAAAAAAGTGATGTTTGGTTGCTCAATAGAATGGAATCATCCATTACACATTGAATCTCATTCCATCAAAACTATTCCTTCCCACTCCCCTTATTTTTTTTCATTCCATTCCTCCTTCACCATACTTTCTCAACAATACCACCACTTAACAACAACCACCACCACCACCACCACCTGAGCGCCACCATCAACACCGTCATTGCAACCACCACCACCACCTTACCACCAGCGCCACCGTCGCCACCTTACAACCAGCGTTACCATCGCCGCCACCATCATTACAGTAGCCACCGCAACCATTGCCATCACCTCTGCTTGGCCACCACCACTGTCGCTGCCTGACCACCACCACCTGACCGCCACCACCGTTGCCGCCACCCTACCATTTTCATCACTACCAATGCTACCACTGCTTGACCACCGCTACCGCCACCCCCACCAGCACAGCCATCACCACACCCATCGCCCCTACTGCCTGACCGCCACCGCCACCGCCACCACCACCACCGTCACCACCATTTTCGTCACCGGAGCTACCACCACCGTCACCAATGTAGTTTTTTTTTTTATTTTGGTAAAAAAAAATATTTTAAAATAGGAGTGCTTTTATTATTTCGATTTCATTACTATAATTTTTTTTGGATACCAAACAACATAAAATAATAATTCATTTCATTCTTATAGGTTAATCAAACAAGACAAAGGAATTGTAATAATCCATTTCATTCCCCCTTCAAAAAGACATTCTAGTGGTAAAGTGGTGTGCTCTCCGACCAAATGTTTAGGTTCATATTACGTCAAGAGTACATGTATGGTGATTTTAATATTTGAATAGGCGTCGATATCAAAAGTGCGTTCGTTGGTTTAAAAAAAAGAGAGAATAAAAAAACCAAGGCATTTCAATTATTTCCATACAAAACCACATTAGAAAATTGAAAAAAGAAAAGAAAACCAAATTAGGAAATACAGAAAAATGCTAACCAAGAATGAGAAAAAACATTTGCACTCTTTTGAAAAAACATTAACACAGTCCCCAAACCACCCTTTTCCGCTTGCATAGTCTTTTATCGTGACCACAAAAAAGTCTTAATATTTTCTATAAATATAAGTTTTCTGGATGCAATGATCTTTTCTTAATTTAACAGTTAACTTTTTTATAAGCACGATAAGCTCAAATCGTGAAACTATATTGGGGTTTGGTTTGGTATAGTTTTAATTTTCAAAAATTCAGTTTCGGTATTTAATAACCAAAAACCGTAACTAACGGTTTGGCTCATGGTTTGACCTAAAAACCGTCAAAACCGAACCGTGAACACCCCTAATAAAGTTCGTGTCAGAAGTAATAAAGGTTTTGAAATGTTTGTTTGCTTGGAATGATAGTAAGAGATGGATTAAGGACAACAATTGGTTTGGCCAAATTTTGTAACGTTTTCTTTGTTTAATTTTTGTCTTAGGTTGGGGAAGGCAAACACAAATACATGGAGGTGGATTTCGATGCGCTTCTAGAAGAATGGTCGGCGTATAAAACACAGTTTATATTTCGTTAGTGATATGTAATATTAAATATTAACCATACTTTTGTTAGCTTGGGGAATGTATGTAATATTTTGATTTAGGATGTTTAATTTAGAAATGAAATGTATAGTTTTGCTACAATATTTTGAGTCATTAATGTAAGTATTAGTAATTATGCAAAACCAAAAAAATAATAAAACTTATACGATGGCATAGGGCAGTAAACGAACCGAACGAACACGAACAAGACCTTGTTCATGTTCATTTGTTAAGAAAATAATATGTTTACGAACGGTTCATGAGCACTTACCGAACGAGATTTTATGTTCGTGTTCGTTCATTAAGGAAATAAAAGTGTTCATGAATACAAACGAACACAAATAAAATCGGCAAAGCCTAGAGATCGAGACCGATGTATTCAACAATGTGAATAATAAAAGCCTAAACGAATCGAACGAACACAAACAAGGACATTGATATAATGATAAATATTTATATTTCCCTTGTATATTATGTATAATATTTTGTTAGTTTTTGTTCGTTTTTATTTAGAATTTGTATACTACTAACATCTTTGTGTAATATAGGTTCCGGGAGTTGTACGTGGTTGAAAAAGGCAAAAAACGAGTTAAAATGAGCTAAAACGAAGAACCGAAAGAATCAGGATTGAATTGGAAGAACCAGGAAAGATAGTCGGTCGAACCTACCAAAGGCCGGCCTCCCTTGAGCACGCTGCGCCGCATGGCCAGGGGATCCAAGCCTAGTCGCCCGGCGCCTAGAGGTCCAGTTTCCAGAACTTTCACGAATTTGATCAGATTTTAAGGCCTAGTGCACTATATAAACACCCTTAACCTTAAATCTGAACATACCTTCGACCACCAGCCAAATTTGGAGTTTCATGGAGTTTAGGATTACATATTTTGACAGTTTTGAAGGCAAGGAATCAACTGGTGAAGTACTTGATCAAGAACGAAAACTACAGGTTTTATCGCCTTTAATCTTTCATTTTTATTGTTTAGCACCATGATTTTTTTTATGTTTATTTTGTTTGATTTTCTGATGCTAGGCTAAAAGTTATAGACTGCCTAGGCTATCGATGAACCTTGGTTAAATGTTTGATTTTGATTTGGCTTTATTTTTTGTTATGGTATTATGAATCAGTAAAAAGTTTGGTTTTATTTAATTGATGCATATGTGTGCTTAGGATAGTTTAATTAGTTTTATTGTTTCACAGTTTCCTTGGTGATTTTTTGTCATATAATAAGATTCCGTTAGATCATCTACTATGTGTTTTTTACTAGTTTGTGGCTGATTTGCAATAAAACCGTAGGAACAATAATAATAATAACTAATTATTAATTAAATAGACCTAAGTGTGCTGCTAATCTAAATAGCTGTAAGCTGATAGATTATTGATAGGTCGTTGTTGATTAAGATTGCTGAATTTAGTTCTTCATAAGGAGTCCGTCTGTGTTTGATTTGTCAACGTTGTCTATCGAGTCAATTGAATTTATTAAACTGCATTTGATTTCCACACTGTAAGGTAGGATTTTATACAAAGGTACTCGTTCATAATTAATTAGGTAACCGTATGGGAGTCTAATATTTAAAACTGGTGTGCTTAAAAACTTATTAGAAACCCATAGGTATTTTCTTGAGAAGGATCATGGGTCATGTTCAGATTTTCTCTTAAGTGTCTATTTTATGATCTCAGTCCCATAACAAGTATATCCCAATTAACTAATAACTGCAACTTATGGGATTCTAGCATAGGTGATTTTTCATCATTATCTGAATTAATTAAATTAAATTATCTAATTCACTTGTCTTTTCTTAATTTAGCTTTAATAATAGTTAATTTTAGTATTTTAATAAAACTCCACAAAAATATTATAAATAAATAGTCATGTCAGTTAGTCGAGTCTAATTATCTAGTTAACGTAATTAAAAGAGTCTCGTGGGTTCGATATCCGGACTTACTTAGCTTTACTATAGTCAATCGGTTCACTTGCCGGTTAGTAGTTTAGTCGAGTTTTAGAGACTCTAGAGTTTTACTTAGTGTTTATTTTAAGTTAAATTAGTTAATAATTATTAAACTACTTTTAGCACATCAGGCATACTCGTTTTCGTTCATTTAACTTTAGACGAACACGAATATTTAATCTAACAAATATTTATGCTCATGTTCGTTTATTTAAAAAAGTAATATTTGTGTTCGTTTATTAAACGAACATAACTGAATAAAGATAAACTAGCATAAATGAACATATATGAGCAAATGTAAATGAACACAAACAAACATAAACGAACATAAATGAAAACACTTAAATGAACACAAATTGACAAATATAAAACTTTTAAGTAGATATGACTCATCCAGCTAATTTTTGATTATTTTCTATTGATATGTAACGAACATAGATAAGCGGGCATAAACGAACAAAAACGAACGTTCATGAACATAAATGAGCCAACGGAGCATGTGTTCATGTTCGTTTATTTAATTACATGGAAAAAAAAAATTTATTCATGTGTTTATTACATAAATGAACTTCCCATTGAACGGTTCAAGAAAAGTTCATCGAATATTTGGTTCGTTTACAGGCCTAATGACATGCATAAATGCATGCCAAAAACGTGTGTCATAAATGAGTGTCATTAAATATGACGCGCAGAAGCATGCCATGTTCAATTTATGACTGTGGATTCAACGACACGCATTTACGTGTCATATGTGTCCTTTAATGACACGCATTGCATGTCATTGAAAGCCTTTTTTCTAGTAGTATGAAAAGCAACAAGTTAATGTCAATCACCCAGAAAGACCCGTAATGCTTTTAGTGTTAACAGAAAAAAAAAATATTTGAGTTATCTAGCTTCACCAGTCTATTCACCAATATAGGAAAGTCTTGAACTCTACCAGCATTAGCAATAAGCCCTTCAACATTCATTTATGGCCATTTCTTTCTAAAACATAAACTAAATCTAAAGAGAATTTACACTAATAGTATGTGCGGTATGTTCATATTCTGCTTTTGATCCCTAGGTTTGGTGACCTTGTTGCTAACAAAAGTTAGAAAATATGTAAAGTGTTAGTGTTATTGCAAGATAACCTACAGTTAAAAAGTTTAAAAAGATAATAATAAATTAAATAAATAAATCAAGGGTGTGTTTGGCTGAGCTCTTCAAAGTTGTTTATTTGCTTTTCAAAAAAGTAAGCAAATAATCATGTTTGGGTATTATAAAAACACTTCAAAGTTTTTCTTTTTGTTGCGTGTTAAAAAGATGGTTTCCAAAAACAAGAAATCCAAACGCTTTGTTTTTTGCCTTTTGTTTTGGAATACCGATTACCAAATATACACACCATTCAATTATCTGCAAAACTAGTAAATATATAAGAATGCCTTTTTGGTTATTTTATCTACTTTTTGGTTTTTCCAACTACAAAAGCTAATCATGACACTTTTCTTAAAAATACTTTTGAACAACCCATATGTAAATAAGCACTTTTGACAAAAACACTTTTGGAGTTTAATAAGCTTAGTCAAACACCCTCTAAAACCTGAGTTATAAATTTTGGTTGTGTTGTGTAATGATAGTTTGTTTTGCTGGTGCACTTCATATGTAGTAGATCCTTTTGGTTACTCGAGATTAAGTAATCGGGGTTGTTCACAAATAATCGAATGGGTTATGGGTCAATGTCTGGGTCGGTCAAAGTCTCAAGTTAGTTCTTATTGTTTTAAGGGGGTGTTTGGGATAGTTTATTTTCACATCCTTATGACTTATAGGACAAGTTATCAGTCACAAGTTTGTGTCTTATTAACTTATCCACTCACAATAAGCAATCCCATACACCTTTTTAGCTTTCCAAATGTAAGGCCCCCCGACCCCGGGTGCCCTACTTTTGCTCGGGTTGGATTTACTCATTCACATAATTCGGAAATCAGAGTTAATTAAACCAAATTGAGTAATATAAAGTCAATTATTCATACAAGCACCAAGTACCGGTTTTAATCAAAATAACATAAATCTTTAGCATTTAACATAAATAGCGCGTAAATCTTCTTCTTAATGATGCCAGTCTTCATCTTATTGTCACGTGCCTTCATCAAGCAAACTGCCTCATTCTATTCTTTGCGTGCATACTAAAAGTCAGCTACGCTGAGTGAGTTCTAGTTAATTAACATACATTATATTCACTTACTTACTAATACATGTCCAGAGATACGTATTAAATACTTTCCTGTTCATCTATCATTCATACATACATACATTCATATATTCTTTCATAATTCATAATGTCTTACTTATTACTTCTATACTTACTTTACTATCCTATTACTTTTATGTTTTAAAGAGCAAATTTCCCTACATACCTCATATATTATAAGGGTCTGGCACCCTATGTACCTCGGATATTATAAGGGTCCGGCACCCTACATACCTCGGAAATTATAAGGGTCCGGCACCCTACATACCTCAGATATTATAAGGGTCTGGTGCCCTTCCGTGTATCATACATCCATACAACCATACATACGTTCGTTACATACCTTTATTACCTTCAGTTATAAATAAATATCTAAACTACTTGCATACTATTTAGTCATTCTATGTCGTTCACATATATACACAATCATATATCTAATATACACTTACCATTTAACGTAAGTGCATTAATCTAACACATCGTAGTATGCACACAGCTCCGAAAAACGTCACAAAGAAAGGGGCTAGAACTCACCTGCAGTCGGTTCCGCTTGGAGTTAATCGTGATTCCTTTCTTCAGTTGATCCCAACTAACTGCTTAATATTTACACGTATTAATCCTCTATCTTACGTATCTTACATTCTTGAGTTAACGTAACCGAACTTTATCGATTAACGAAACCGAACTAATAACTTTCGCAAAGCTTAACTTTATTACGTTAACAAACCGACCTTATTAGTTTAACGTTCCTTGGGTTCGTGTCAAGTTTACATTTTAATCGAGTTCGGCTTAGGCTCATATATTTTATAAGTTAACCAATCGTTTAACGAACTTATACGTTCAAGCATTCTTATGAGCTTGTGAGTTAGCGGGTTAAGTTCCTTAATTTCTTTTACAGTTTGGGTTAAACTCGTGGTTATACTTGTATCTATTTGAGTTGAGTTACAATTTCTTTGAGTCCTTGATTAGGTCGAGCCAAATCCCATCCTCCATTTGACTAGAGTCTAGCCGCAATGACCTACTCGAGCCGAATCCCTTTTCCCATCGAGTCACATGAGTTCCACTCGAGTCACATAGGAGTCACATGAGTTCCACTCGAGTCACATAAGAGTCGTATAGGTTCCACTCGAGTCACATAGGAGTCGTATAGGTCCACTCGAGTCACATAGGAGTCAAGTCAATCCACTCGAGTCACATAGGAGTCAAATCAATCTACCCGAGTCACATAGGAGTCAAATCAATCCACTCGAGTCATATAGCAGTCAAATCAATCTACTCGAGTCACATAGGAGTCGAATCAATTCACTCTAACTAGATTCGAATTCCAATCCACTCTAACTAGAGTCAAATTCCAATCCACTAAAGCTAGAGTCAAATTCCAATCCACTATGGCTAGAGTCGAATTCCAATCCACTCTACCTAGAGTCAAATTCCAGTCGATCCAAACTTCCAGCCGATCCTCTTTGTTCTCATTCGAACCAAGCCTAATCGAACCCACTTGATTCCTAATGGATTCAACTTGAATCGGGTTTTATATCCCAAACTTAATGTACACACACACAGATATATATATATATATATATATATATATATATATATATATATATATATATATATATATGCATATTCATACCTAGTTTTAGCTAACTTATTCAAACAAAATCCAGCTTTCTTATTCGATTTGATTAAAGTTCATTTAAGTCGGGCTTGGCTCTTTTCGTTTCGTTTCGTTTCCAATTTAATAGATTTGTTTACTTATTTTAGATCTTAACAAAATAGAAACGAGATGAAGATGAGTAAAATGATAGATCTTAACACAATACTTACCTTATGGATTCGGTTAGATTAGATCTTGAATTACTTGAAATCCTAGATGAATCTCCTTAGTTCTGGATGGATCGAAGGATAGGGATGTTTGGGTATGCACAGGAGGTTTATGTGTGAGTTTGTGTGTGTCTCAGATGATGTTGAAAGGATAAAATAAGGTTATTAGGGTTTTTAGTTTCCTTAAATAGGCCAAGCCCATAGATATAAGGCCCATTATTACTCTCGAGCCCATAATCCATCTTAATCTTATCCTTTATCTTATTATCATTTAATAATTCTAACTAACAGCGCACGAAAATTAAATAAAACTCGTTTTATTCATTAATTCAAAGCGTGGATGTTACACCAAAAAATTTATACGTTTGCTAAAATAAGCAATCCCAAATTCCCCCCCTAAGTCTTTTGGTATATCCTTTTAGTTGGTATTGTTTTAAGTGTTTTAAGTCGATATTTGGTTGATTTAGTTTCCTATATGGCTCCGGTTAGATTTCTTTTTCTTCAAAATTCGAGCCTCCCTATTTTAAATGGTGGGTAACACTTTATGCAATTGTGTACTCTAATTATTGGTTTATCTAATATAAAATGGTCTATCATCGTTTAGTCAAACTCATGCTCATGTATTTTTTTTTTCTTTGGTGTTTGATTTTGGAATAGCAATTGGTATTACAGTTGCAGGTTAGAGAGTCGATATTCGATCAAGGGAACAACCCTTATAGCTACGGGCTAAGTAGATAAACCTATAAGGATGTAATCGGTTTTTCTAAAGTTCATTTTAATTGTGTTTCGTGTTTATTCTTGATAAACCAATCTAGGCCAACAAAAACTACTTTGCATAAAATCTAGTCGATAGAGCTCTTCAAAACTTTTAATTTTGTAACTCTTATTTTATAGATGATGACAACAAAGCTATTAATGGCCTGGTTCAATTAATTTTAATTGAGATTCTGTTTCATACTACTTACTAAGTAACTATAGTTTTGAAGGTTTAGGTTTACACAATTAGTTTTAAATTTCAAACCTGCCACCCTCCTATAACATATATTATATATTAGGGTCTGTCACCGTCCTTTCACAGATATTATTAGGGTCGGCCACCTCCATAATCATACAGCCATACACCCATACATATCTTGTCATTAAACCATACATACTTTACCTATCTTTTGTTATATATATATATATATATATACATAGGGAGATGATCAAGAGAGAACTCCTTCTTAAAGAGAGAATTAGAGAACTAATAAAGAAATATTTTTAATTTAATTAAAAAAAATATTTCTAAATTTCCGTTTTTGCCATTATTCTTATCTTATGTTACCATTTACTTGAAAAATATAAAAAAAAAATTGTTGTAGTGCACATATGCAATACATCGACTTTTTTTAATTGCATATGTGTACTAGTGTGTATTTTGATATGTGCAATAATGTTGAATAGCATATATGCAATTTTTTGTATTGTATTAGTGCGATAGTGTTATATTATATACAAAAATACCAAAAAAAACAATATAGTGCATATGTGCATTAGTGTTGTATTACGTATATGCGATAGTTTGTTTCGAGTACAATTATTAGTGTTTGTATTTGCATATATTCAATAGTGTGTGTTGTATAATGCAATTGTGTTGTATTATATACAATAAAACACTATCGTATATATGCAATACACTACGTATGCACTACATCGCCGGTTTTTTTTAAGCAACAATATCATCTTATTAGAAGGAGGAAAGAAAAAAAATCGTAAAATATTTTTTAAAAAAAAGTTAAAAATAGTTTTTATTAGTTCTCTAATTCTCTCTTTAAGAGGAGTTCTCTCTAGATCCCACCCCTATATATATATATATATATATATATATATACTAGACGGGTGCCCGCACGATACAGCGGGAAATAACCTTCGTAATCATGTTAAAGATTTATGGGTGCTTCTTGTTTCGTTTGTAATCGTGAAACCATTTATTCGGATAAGTAGATTCATAGTTCTTATTTTAAACTTAATTTAATAGCGAGATACAAACGAAAAGAGAACCTAACCATTGTTAATGGTTTGGTTTTGTTAGGTTTCAATTTTCAAAGGTTTAGTTTTAGTTGTCGGTGACCAAAAACCGTTAACAATGGTTTGGCTTATCAAAACCGGACGGCAAATGCCTATACGTAAAATTTTATTTTTTTAACTGAAAAGAAACTATGACAATATCATACTCAAATTAAAGAGAATTAAATGCTCGTTTTTATGGTGTATTTTTTTTTTAAATATTAAACGTACGAAAAAGTTATGACCGTTCAAAAATTTTGGGGGTATTTGGGTTAAAAATGAAATTATAAATAATACATGTTTATAAGATGAAGGACCAAAGTTATAACTAATCTTTAAATTCATAAAAGTTGATTAAAATTGAGGGGGCAAGGTTGTAACTATTTTGGAGAAAAATGAAAACACGTGAGATTTAATGATAGAATGACCACTTTACCCTCATTTTAGGTTGTACCATGTGTTTAAACACTTGTAAATCCCTTAAAATCCATGGTCTTAATTTGCCCATGACTCCTATATTATATATAGTATAGATATAGGAGAGAATCAAGAGAGAACTCCTTCTTAAAGAGAGAACTAATAAAGAAATATTTTTAATTCAATTAAAAAATATTTTTAAATTTCCGTTTTTGCCATTATTCTTATATTATGTTACCATTTACTCGAAAAAAATAAAAAAAAAACTCGTTGTAGTGCACATATGCAATACATGGCCTTTTTTTATTGCATATGTGCACTAGTGTGTATTTTGATATGTGCAATAATGTTGAATAGCATATATGCAATTTTTTGTATTGTATTAGTGCGATAGTGTTATATTATATACAAAAATACCAAAAAAACAATATAGTGCATATGTGCATTAGTGTTGTATTACGTATATGCGATAGTTTGTTTCGAGTACAATCATTAGTGTTTGTATTTGCATATATTCAATAGTATGTATTGTATAATGCAATTGTGTTGTATTATATGCAATAAAACACTATCGTATATATGCAATACACATTAGTGCACATATGCACTAAATCGCCAGGTTTTTTTTGTTTTTTTAGGAACAATATCATCTTATTAGAAGGAGGAAAGAAAAAAAATCGCAAAATATTTTTTTAAAAAAAGTTAAAAATAGTTTTTATTAGTTTTTTAGTTCTCTTTTTAAGAGAAAGTCTCTCTAGATCCCACCCCTATATATATATATATATATATATATATATAGGTATTCATATACATCCACGTACATACTCTTAACTCTTTCTATATCATTCACATATCATTCGTAAACAGTCATATAGCATACACTTACCACTTAAGGTAAGTGTATTACTAAACACATGGGAGTATGCGCATAGCCCCCAAAAAACAGAACAGAGAAAGGGGCTAGAAACTCACCTAAAATTATGTTCCTCTTGGAGTTTATGGTTACACCTCTCTTCAGCTGGGCACGAATAACTATTTAACAAGATACAAGCTTCACTTAACTACCCCTAATTAAATCATATTCTCGGTTAGTGAAGCCACTAACGAACAGGGTTGTGGCAGCGAGGTTCTAAGGGCGGCAGCCCTAGCAGGGTTGAAGGGGCAGAGCCCCTGGATTTACTAAACTTTCATCAGAAAATGACCTTTTCGTGATTTTGAGTCAACTCTAGATGAGTCGAATCGAGTCCATTCTAATCCAGTCGAGTCGAGTTTCATTGAGACAAGTCGAGTTTTTTCTATTCAATTCATTTCCAGTCGAGTCGAGTTTTTTCGATTCGATTCGTTTCCAGTTAAGTCGAGTTTACTCGATTCAATTCGATTCCAGCCGAATCGAATTCCAATTTCGATTTAAAACTTGCTTTTCATGCCTTCTAGCTATTTCCGTTTTCTTTCGTCTCTTAAAGGCCTGTTTTACTAATACAACGAGTCCTAAGCCATAAAAAATTCACCTTCTTGCGTTAACAGGGTCTGAACGTCACCTGTTCGGCCCGTATCTCACTCGTTAGGTCGTTTACTATAAAGTTTATGTTTTTTAACACTATAAGATCCGATTTGCCTTTATATCAAATCTTAAGACAAACCAATGTCTAAACCTAACCTTTATATCAAAAACATAACTTTTGGGTTCCTGTATGGTTCGAATCTGGACCAATAGGTGGATCTAGACGTGATTCTTGTTAGACGATGATGCTAGAACACGAAATCTATTCCTCTTTAGCTCGGATTTGGATGCGGATTTGAAGAAGGAATGTTTGTGTGTGTTTTTAGTGTGCATGGAGGCTTGGATGGTGGAAATGAGAGAGAGTTAGGGTTTTAGGAAGGTTTAAAGAGTTTAAATACTCCAAGCTCATGGACCTTAGGCCCATAACCATTTCCAAGTCCATGTATTACTTCTAAGTCTACCACCCAATCCCGTTATTATTAACATAGTTAAATGACAACATAGAACGCACATTTAAATAATAAAACTTCTTTTATTTATTATTTCCAAATGACGGACGTTATATATGTGTGTGTGTGCGTGTGCGCGCGCGTGTGTGTGTATAGGGAAAAGTTAACGTATAAATGAAATTAACATGCTAATTGTGAGTAGAGTAATTATATACACAAGTAGAGTAATTATGTAATTACATCATAGAGTAATTAATTACTCTCTAATGTAATTACATAATTACTCTACCTGATTCTCGCAATTAACACATTCATTTCATTTGTATTTGATCCAAACCATATATATAGGGATGGAGTTATAATAACAAGTGGAATGTGTCTAAAAAGTGCAAGAAGTAATCTGGTGCGTTAGATTTGGTGATCTGATGGTCTAGATGGAAAGTGTGTTTTGTAGGCTGTGTGTTTTATTTTAATACTTGTTTTATAACACTCTAGTGGCATAATCGTCAAGTGTGGTATATTATATATGGAAATATTATCAATCTATAATTATCATTTTTCAAATCCAAACTTAAAACACAACACCAAGATTTTGGCGCCACCACCTATTAACATCCGATCGTATGAAGTAACATACTACACCTATTAACAAACACAAGAATTATAAAACTATATATATATAACAACGATGATTACAAATTACAACTAAAGAAGAAAAAAATTATAGAAACGCTCTATCTTATAAAATCAAGATCAAAAAAATAGGTGTGTTTTAATCAAATCGCAAATCCCAACACTCCAGCCATAACCACCGGCATAATCAACTTCGTCACCAATCTGATCTCATCATGCCCTCGATGCCACTCTGACGCCAATCTTCGCAGTTCCAATTTCGCAAACACACTATGCATGGTTTACCTCTTTCGAACTGTGTTTTAGTTTTAAAACACAGTGAAATAAAAAAAAATACTTTGCAGATGATTAATTTTTCATGACAAAAGTAACAAAAAAAATTAATAATATGAACTTATCATGATTTTATAATCACATCCAGAAGGACGACTATTTGCATTTGGTTAATTTCAAAATTAATCATCTTATCCATGAGATGAGCTCCTCTTAACATTCCAAGTTCACTATTGGATGATGTTTGTGTGGCAAACGTCACTGTTGATTTTAATGGAGGTTTGTTATGTTTCACGTCCATCACATCATCGAAGCTTATTGATAGATCAGACCGATAATTAAAAATTTAGAAAATTTATAGATCTGCAGGTCCTGTGGTTTCAATAGTGCAGTGGTTTGCACAACATCTCCGGTCACCACCATAATATGTTGGTCCTCCATAAAACACATCGAAGGTCCATCGGTTTCAATGGTACAGTGGTTTGCACAACATTGTTGGCAACCATCATCGTCGGTCGCCACCATAATATGTCGGTCCTCCACAAAACACATCGAAGGTTCGTCGGTTTCAATGGTGCAGTGGTTTGCACACCATCGCCGGTAACCACCATAATATGTCGGCCCTCCACAAAACACATCGAAGGCCCGTCGGGTTCAATAGTGCAATTTTTTGCACACGGGGTGACGCTTGGAAGTGACGGCAGCGGGGTGAATATATATGGTTGTGACTATTGACGGAGATGGTAGCATTGATGGTCAGATCAATGAAACAAGGAAGGTTATTAACTATATTGTAAATTATCAAGATTAAAATAAAAGGAAAATGACCATCGTACCCTTGTGTGCTATAAGTAATCGAATGGTCCAGATTTTTTCCTACACTTCTTACAAAAACTAGTCTTCTTACCTCCAACATCTCTCTCTCTCTATATATATATATATTATATATATATATAAATTTGTATTCTAAATTGTGTTTTATTATGTACGATTTGGATCAAATAAAAATTAAATTAATATGATAAGCTTGTGAATCAAATAGTGTAAGTTTTATATATACAAGTACTGTAATTACACTACATACAAAACACACCGCATGCAAAACAACTTTATAAAATTACACTACTTGTATATATAATTATATTATTTGATTCGCAAGTTTAGTAAAATTTTTTAGTTTGTACGTTAACTCTCCCCTTATATATATATATATATATATATATATATATATATATATATATATATATATAGTGATAATCCTAAGACAACGTTTTGAAATTGAGAACTATTTTGGACCATAAAAAAAGCCCTTCAAAAAAATATTAAAAAATTATAAAACAAAAAAACAAAAATGTTTAAAAAGTAAAAAAAAAAACAAAACGTTTATCTAGCATCCCAGTTTCATAAAAAATTCTCAGTTTTGCTAAATTATGCCATATGTGTTTTGGTTTCATAATTCTTTTATTATTTACCTTACCAAATACTAAACTTTATCCCAAATAATTCAACACAATAACACAAACCAAAACAATATTTGATACAAAACAAAATTATGAGTTTTGCTTTACATTATTCCAACACAACATAACCTATATTATCCAACACATTAACGTTGTTGTTTCAACATTTAACTACATTAGTTGATGCAAAATAGAAGAAAAAAACCCAATTTTTATTATATTACAAAATTTATAATTTTTTAAAACTTCAACCAACTAAAATGAACAATGAGAATGCAATAAAAAAAATGTTGTTGTAAAACAAGGGAATAGTCATGTTAAAGTAAATAACTACATTTATGATACATTTAATTCAAGGAATGTTAAGGTGTTTTTAAAAGATTATCTATAACAAAATACAAAATTGCCCTTTTGTGTTAAATGCAACTAATATAAAGACATGAAACTTACAGTTTTTGTCATTTTTATTAATTACCATTGATCAAACACAATCAAGGGCCAAGATTCATTTCTTGTATTTCTCGCACTTATATATAGGGAAATCTATCCAGATATTTTGGACAACTAAGAGAACCCTTGCAAATTGAGAACTTTGTAAGCTATTTTGGACAACTAAAAAAACTTCTGAAAATATATTTAAAAAATTATAAAAGAAATAAAAAATTTAAAAAGGTAAAAAAACCAAAATTGCTATATTTCATTCCCGTTTCATAAAAAAAAGCCAAAAAAAAATTAATTTGTATTATACCTATACACATGTGTATAATTTTATTTAATCTCTAGTTACGTAATATATACATATGTACATTATCATTTACCTTAAATTATACATATGTATACATATATGTATATTTTAGCTAAACCGGGAATCTTTTTTCATTTCTTTTAGAAACCGGGATGATAAATAAGAATTTTGGTTTTTTACTTTTTTTATTTTTGTGTTTTTTTTAGTTTTATGATTTTTTTTATTTTTGGGTTTTCTGTGCTCCAAAATGGTTCTTATAGTTCTTAATTTCCAAAAAGTTCTCACATGATCCTAATCATATATATATATATATAGAGAAAAGGTTTCAAATAAAAATAAAGAGTTTCCTATGAATGGTAAGAACCAATAGATTTTTGACATTTGGCATTAAAACCTATGGTAAAAGAATAATTCTAGAAAACTATTTCGATTATAAGGCTCCTCGCTATGGGGCGCGGAAGGGGGACAAACGGGGCGCCGAGGGCGCGGAACACCGCCGCGGGGCGCCGTCGGTGGAGGCATGGAAGGGGGAATGGTGGTGTGTGACGATGGGCGTGGTGAGGCTCTCTCTCTCTCTCTCTCACACACACACACACACACACACATATATATATATATTTGGGGCGCCCAAGGGTCATTAAACCATAGCGGGGCTGGCTTCGATGCCCTGTTTTCAACGAGGCGATGACGTGGCACGGTGGAGGGGCTTCGATGCCCCCCACGATAGCGGATAGCCTAATGGTGAAAGAGTAAATCTAGGAAACTATGTCGGTTTTTGGTAATTTTTAAATCTCAATCATTGATTAACATGATCCAATAGCTTTGATTTATTCCTACTCTTCCTAGGAAACTACTTATTTTTAGGATAACCCTCCCCTACCCCTATATATATATATATATATATTATCCCCCATATTACGGGGGTTGTTTTACATTATTCTTTTTTAATATTTATATATGTATATTTGGATTTTAATTTTATTTATTGTAAGAAAGTTAATAATTAATATACTTGAGGTTTGATTATGAAATGGTTTCACAAATAAATGATATGTTATAATCCAATTTAAAAATTATCTGGGTTTGATGATATCCATTACCCGTTTATTTTCTTTATTATAAAATTGTTTCTTAATTATAAATAATATATATTTTTAAAATAAAATAGGATATTAATTTTTAGTATATCCCTACTTTATAGTATTTTCATGTCAAATATTTGATTAGACTAATTTTTAATATAATGAGATGTTATAACCCGTTTAAGAGTTATCAGGGTTTGGTGAAACCTGTACCCGTGAATTCGGGTTAAATGTGTGAGAAACCTTCATTTAAAAATAAGTAATATGATTGCTTGATAGAACGGTTGCTTTATATTTTTCGTTTTTTGATATTTATTTTTTGGATTTTAATTTTCTTTATTGTAAGAAAGTTAATAATATACTTAGAGTTTGATGATGAAAAGGTTTCATAAATAAATGATATGTTATAAACCGTTTAAAAGTTATCTGGATTTGGTGACCCATGACCATCTTATTTTTTTTACTATAAAATTGTATTTTAATTATAAATAATATCTTTTTCTTTTTAAATTGGATATTAAATTTTAGTATATCCCTAATTTATAGGATTTTAATATCAAATATTTGGTAAAATTAATTTTTAATTTAATGAGATGTTATAACCCGTTTAAAAGCTATATGGTTTTGCTAAGACCCATACCCATGAATTTGAGTTAAATCAATGAGAGAATCTCCATTTAAAAATTAAGCAATCTGGTTGTTTTCATAAAAGGGGGAGCGACCATATCGCGACACATAGGATTTTAGGGGTTTCGTTTATATATTATATATAAATTATATATATATATATGGTTAGGTTAGAATACAAACTCACTTGAATTGTGAAAACTCTAGAAACCTATTCTCAACCACATATTTTTAATTAAAGATTAAATCTTATTGTCCACAATTAAAGTTAATAAAAATGTAAAAGTTAATTTACATTTTCTCTCTCCTAAAAACATATATAAAAATTAGTAAAAAAATGTAAAAAAAATAGCAAGACATTTTTTTTATGTTTTCGACAACATATACGAAACACTTCACGAGTAGCGGAACGAATTATGAGTGTTTATCCTAAGATACGTTATATTAGTTTATGCGTAAACGTATGTGCGTTTAAACTTGATATTTGGTCGGAATAAATACATATGTCATATATGTATTACTTCAAAAGAAAAAGAAAAGAAAATGAAAGAAAGAATAAACAGAGGTTATGTGAAGATAAGGGACAGTTGGGAGTAAACACAAGAAATCTCAAGAAAATCAAAATGCCACCAACTTCACTCATAAAATATCATCACACATGCCATTTCCCTTGTCTCCTAGATCTTCGGCTGACAAAAAATAACTCATTCCATCCTTTTAAATTTCAAACGTTCACCTCTACACTCAACCAACATTTTCATCTTAATAAACTAATGATAAGACCACGCTTTATTTCTTTGTATATAAACTAAAACTATGGTCAAAGATAAACACATACATGCAAACACATCTCGTCCCCTCTTCTTTGCACAGGCCACCCCCCTCCCTAACTCACAACCCTCTCATGGTTTACAACAACAAACTCAAGCACAGCAGCAAACATCGAACTCTATATCTCTTTCCCTATGCTTGCATCGGCTTCATCACTCCACCACCGCCAGCCGACACCTCGTCAACACCACCTTCGCCACCAACACCGCCACTGTCATCATCATCATGGCAGCTGTAGCACACCGCGCACCACACCTCGGAAACTCCCATCATCAAAACGCCAACTCTCTTTCTCACACGGGATTTTCATCCGACACAAATGTAATAAATGAAAGTCTGGTTGGTGAAAGCAACCGACACAAATGTAATAAACGAAACGTCCGGTTGGTGAAAGCAACCGACACAAATATAATAAACGAAACGACTAGCTGGGTGAAAGCGACTAGCATAAACCGACTTGCGAGTCGATAACGGTAACTAACTGACCTTACGCGTTTAGGACGTATGAAGGCAGCGGACCCAGGTCTAAGCTGAAATTGCTAGCGAACCGAAAACTGAACTCATGAGGCGAGTTTCACGACCCCTTTTTACTATTTTATTGCTTTATAAATCCGGGGTGGAAAACATACACAACTGCTTTTATATACGATAATTAGAAACAAGACACCAATCCTTATGCGAACATGAGTTGAACTATGTAGTGCTAAAAGTCCCTTGCTTGCATACTATAACCATTAGCTAACGGAGTTAGCCACAGGAATATACGGATAGTACTATTGACGTTGACATTTGCCCCTACTGTTAGGTTAGTCGCGCTAACCTTCGATATTGCATCGAAACAGGTGCATATATTCCATCTGTGAGATTTGAACAGGGCAAAAGGATATAAGTCGTGGTTTGGTTATAGGCTCAGGGTTCGTCATATTAATTCGTAGATTTAGCTAGTCTATGGAGGATCATCGTATTTGTTTCAATATGTTATCGTATACTTGTTTGCGAACTGATTCAATGATTTATGAATAATGTGATTTCATATGAAGTCTCAAAACCTGTGAACTCACCAACCATTGTGTTGACTTTTTAAATCGTATGTTTTTCAGGAAATTAACAATGCACGTAAGGAATCATGAAGACAGGACCTCATTGTATATATAGGATACCATTTTGATAGATAGGACCTATTATAAAAACAAATTATGGTTTATAAACACTTTTAAAACTATTGGTATCCTGATACATGCATGTTGGCGATAATCATATGCTTACGGTATACATGACGTCATGCACCCGCGCTTGCGCCTTGGTGGGGTGTGACAAATTGGTATCAGAGACATTGGTTATAGCGAACTAGAGGGTCTAGTCTATAACTGGTGACTCACAAAACTATTTTCATTGCATGCATACACATTTGCATAATTTATATTACATTGTACGAATATTATTGTCGAATGGATTTCCTCCTTATCATCTGCTCACATTGTGTGTTTCTCGACATCATAACCATCAGGCTAATAGTCTACTCATCGCTGCCATTTCATTAGCTGTGGCATATTAGTCTTGGAAGCCATGCCAACCTCCCGAGCCGGCGTGTAGCGGGACCCGCACCCGAGTGGTGACTTGAGATAGTGTTTCTAACCGCCTATGAGTCGGAATGACCCGACCACCTCAATGTACCTTTATGGAATGAGAATCGGTAACTTCAGTAATGGAGTACCGAATTGATAGATTACTACCGTAAAGTACATTTCACGAGACTGCGATTCAGAGCTGGCAAATAAGGTACACGACCATATGGTGCGCACGTGTGGGTGTATATCACACGAGGAAGCTATGTGTCAATTTCTATTCCAAATCTTACGCGATGACGTAGAGGCTAACATTCGTGAAGCGAGGCATACTTAGATGAATAAAATCCAACGCTCCTATTGTTCATACTGATCCATTCATGTAGCATCATTTCTTGAGGACGCCTATGGATGGAATCTTTCTAATCATTTCGTCCTCCATAACTTCGATTCATGATTATTAACAAATCTTTTATTGTTCATAACAATGTTTTAGCATTCGATAATGCAACTAAATGGACACTTCAGTTCCCTTTAACTAGAAGCTCGAATATGGAAGACACTTGGATGACCATGTAGAACAGATTATCATTACGGGTGCACACGTAATAAAAATGTGCAATGCATGAGAATCCTAGTGAACGCTATGGCTCGAGAAGATGCTCAAATTAGTCTAAATTCATAAGTTTGTTAATTGAGAATCGGTCTCCAAGTAAAAGGAATGTTTGTTAGGGTACTGGTGACGATGCCCTACCATAAACTTGATCTATCGTCGTTTACTTGAAATGTTATTTCACTCCATTATCATCGACGCCCAAAATTCGGCACCATCAGCAACATAACTTGCCACATACTCTATTAAAATTATTCCTCGATTTTCGGGTCTCTCTATACCCAAGCTGATGTAGAAAATCATTCGTGGAGTATTATTATGTTGTGAAGTAATAGTAAATAGTTTTTCTCTCATAACATGTGCCTCCATTAATTGCTATGTGTGTTTCCTATTGTGACGCATGTCAATTAGTGACTCCACTACCTCACTCCCTTCGACGGTTATGAAAGATTTATAGTAATCTTACTCTAAAATTGAGAAACTCAACTTCTTTGTGGCCAACGTGTTGTATGACACAAAAAAAATCTCATTCTTTTTGTAAATGGAATCTCAATCCTCGGAGTAAAATTCTTCGCATACGCTACCTAGTAATTTTGCAACAATTGAAAATGTCGCACACCACGCAAACATTCCAAGTGTCTTCAGCATGACCTGGTAATTTGCCTAACGATTCAAACTTGCTTTACCTTTGTTGAAATCATTTACCAAACATCTAACCATATTAATACATCTGTGTTGCTTCCCGCAGCCTTTACGCTTTATATTGAATTTAGTGCTCTCAATCGTATCTTGACGACTACCATTTGCACCATATTCCTTGTGTCTATTGCCATCCCTTGAATGTTCTCTAATCACTGGATTAAAAAGTACTAATTGCTTGGACAACAATTTGATTTAAAACCATCGATAAATTGCTTCATTCATCATGATAATAGAACCCACTGTATGTCATTCCGATGATCGCTAAATAGTTATACTTAATTTTGATAAGATATGATTTCATCCGTCTAGGTTTATCATACTTTCAAGTATCAAGCTCACTTACTTTGGTATTGCATCCCCTTTCTAATCGTTGGATACCCTTTCTCTCCAATCTAGTCCTATTTATTGTTATTTTGGCCTTCATGTGACGTTCAGGTTCTAAACACCTTTACAAAGTACTGGTTTTATTCAAGATTTCAAACTAGATCGATACAAGGAATTTCCTAAACAATATTTCGTGTTTAAGTCATATGATTTCATGTTAAATAATTCACAACCCTCTCATGGTTTACAACAACAAACTCAAGCACAGCAGCAAACATCGAACTCTATATCTCTTTCCCTATTCTTGCATCGGCTTCATCACTCCACCACCGCCAGCCGACACCTCGTCAGCACCACCTTCGCCACCAACACCGCCACTGTCATCATCATCATGGCAGCTGTAGCACACCGCGCACCACCACCTCGGAAACTCCCGTCATCAAAACGCCAACTCTCTTTCTCACACGGGATTTTCAACCGACACAAATGTAATAAACGAAAGTCTGGTTGGTGAAAGCAACCGACACAAATGTAATAAACGAAACGTCTGGTTGGTGAAAGCAACCGACACAAATATAATAAATGAAACGGCTAGCTGGGTGAAAGTGACTAGCATAAACCGACTTATGAGTCGATAACGGTAACTAACTAACCTTACGCGTTTAGGACGTATGAAGGCAGCGGACCCAGGTCTAAACTGAAATTGCTAGCGAACTGAATACTGAACTCATGAGGCGAGTTTCACGACCCCTTTTACTATTTTATTGCTTTATAAATCCGGGATGGAAAACATACACAACTTCTTTTATATACGATAATTAGAAACAAGACACCAATCCTTATGCGAACATGAGTTGAACTATGTAGTGCTAAAAGTCCCTTGCTTGCATGCTATAACCATTAGCTAACGGAGTTAGCCACAGGAATATACGGATAGTACTATTGACGTTGACATTTGCCTCTACTGTTAGGTTAGTCGCGCTAACCTCCGATATTGCATCGAAACAGGGTGCGTATATTCCATCAGTGAGATTTGAACAGGGCAAAAGGATATAAGTCGTGGTTTGGTTATAGGCTCAGGATTCGTCATATTAATTCGTAGATTTAGCTAGTCTACGGAGGATCATCGTATTTGTTTCAATATGTTATCGTATACTTGTTTGCGAACTGATTCAATGATTTATGAATAATGTGATTTCATATCAAGTCTCAAAACCTGTGAACTCACCAACAATTGTGTTGACTTTTTAAATCATATGTTTTTCAGGAAATTAACAATGCACGTAAGGAATCATGAAGACAGAGCCTCATTGTATATATAGGATACCATTTTGATAGACAGGACCTATTGTA